>NW_027105655.1:2537-5683 GCF_000696795.3 Halyomorpha halys | reverse complement strand
TGAAATTTTATAAATGTGAGTTAAAGTAATGCATTGACTATTGCATGAATCTAACTTAATTAAGAAACAAAGACAACAATAGTGAAGAATGTTTTTTAGAGTAGTAATAACCAGCGGTTTTGGGTAACTATAAAAAAATCCCTCTAAAATAAGTTATAGAGAACGATAATTGTAAGGGATTTTCAATTTTTTTTTTACATATATATTATTATACTATATTACCTCTTTATATTATTTTAAATACGATGAAACAAAAAATTAATATTGTTTAATATTTTCCGCGTTGACTGTACCGTTTTCCAATTTCAGGCGCTTTTTAAATATTGCTCTATATAATTATCTTAAAGTCTCATCTTCAATATGTATGCAAATATTTTAAAAGTGATATAGGATCGTCACTCCCTGGGGTCTTAGTGGGGCGAGTCCGGCCGGGAAGGATTGCACGGGCATATCACCTCGTCATTCAAATTTGTTAGTTTTTTGGTTAATTGGTATATTCATTTGTAAAAAAACAACTGAAAACGTGAGAGGAAAAGCATGTTAATTGAAATTTTATGGGAAGCTAAATAAGAATTTACCTTGGAATAATATTTTGAAATGCTCCTTTCAACATAGTAGACTTGACTATTTTCTCTAAACTCTAAAATTTAAGATTGAGTAGTTTAAAAATTGAATTCGGGTCTTCATTATAGGAATATAAAATTATTTAACACAATTAGTTTCCTCATAGTTCTTCAATTATGTACAATATTTTAGGCTTTAGTAAGAGTAATTCAACTTCCATAATTGTAGAGTATAATTTGATTCAAACTGGGTTTTCGTGTATTAATATTATAAATTAAACTATAAAGTTGATAATTATTGCAGAAATTTGGTGTTTTTAAACATTTTGAGATTTTACTTCTCGATTTTATACGTTTTGGGCTTTCTACTGTACAAAAATTCGGTCTCTGTCCATAACATTTCGATTTTTTCTTGCAAATATATACGGACTTATACTTGAAATATGAAAAAATGGCCGTTTCTTTACATTTGACAGTAGCTTTAATGTTTTGTGATGCCTTCGATTGGTTTTGATCTTTTCCTCTACTTCTTAGCTGCCTCGAAAATACAACTTCTTTTTCCCTCCCCGTTCCACTCCCATCATATATGTTGAATAAGGCAGGAGATCGGCGGACGATAAGTTTCCCAACTACTGGAATAGCGCTTCAACCTAATTGGCAGTGGGAAGAGAACTCTAACAAGCTCGGCGATTTGCACCCACTGACAGCAGCGATCAGCTTCCTACGAGCACCAGGGCGAAAACAACTTCGTCTCAGTCCAGACTGATGCTTATATGAAAGAGGAATTTAGAAAAGGCAGTTAGTTAGCCACACCTGGGAAAGAAAAACCTTTTTAAAATCTAGATAACATATATATTTGATTAAAACATTAGTTGGAAATCTCCAAAAGCTTGAGAACCAATTTCTTCATTAAAACCTATCTGAAAAAAATTACGTTATTACAAGAGCAATAATTATATTTAAATAAATATTCTTTTAAATATAATTTATTACATGACCAATACTTCATAGTAATAATAATAGATTTATTTCCACATTAACTAAATGCCTTCCCATTGGGGAGTATGAGTCTGATTCAGAAACATAAAGAATTTGCAAAAATTAACACTACATCATTGATTAATTTTTTACTTTCACTAACCTGGAATATATGGTAAGGGGAAGCATTGCGATCGTGAAAAATTTCGAATTCGATTTTTTGACAGAAATACACTAGTAAGCCAGTTATCCTCACCCCAATTTTTGATTACTTTAATGGAAACTATGTATAATTACTAATCAAAACTGATGAGTCTGCCATGTATAGTTAGGAGGAATAAAAAATGGCGGCTGTTTCAAAACCTTAAAAAATCATTAATTTTTCATTCGGAGCTCTATATCATCTAATCTAGATCTATACCTACATCAAAAACTACTAACACTAGAAAACATCGCATATAAACTTTTTCTTCTTTAGTGAAGAACTTTTTCCTTGTTATAATAATCTTTAATATAAGTTATAATCGAGCAAGCTCTTTCAGACATTGAAGATAAGTCAATATTTTGTTATAAATTTCTGAAACTATCAATTTAAAGAATATTTTTCCCTTCTTTGATGCTCTATCCCAAAAGCAAAATGTATAAATTTTAATTTTATTGAACCTTATTAGCTTAGTCAACAATTGCATTTCAAAAGCCGCTATTTAAATTCCAAACGGATGAAATCGCAATTAGTTTCTTTTCCCTTGAGAGGACCGACAAGAAATGCCGGAGTTCCTTTTACTTCACAAATGTCTTGAAATAACTTTGACAGATTCGCTCATTTTTAGACTTGAGTTTTTAGACAAATTCTTTTTCAATCTTAATATTCGTGGGATAGAAAAAAATGGAATGAATGTCCCCATTCTATATCATTGGACTAAAGAACTAGTTTTCTTCAGAAGAAATAACTTCTTCAAGTAGTGAGAACGCAATTTGTGGCATATATAACAAAGTATCAATGAGTCATATGTGGCTCGCGAACCACAGTTTACCGAACCTTGGGTTAAACCATGTTTGGGTATTAAGGTCTGCAGGTTTTTTAGGCTCTTCTAAGTAATGATGTTGGCCTATCTACAAAAATACTTGTTATTAATTATCTCATTCCTACACTAATAGCTATTAGAACGTTTAAGCCGTACTAGGAACCGTTCCTGCCAGCAAGATGGATATCTGTGATAATTACTATTAAAATATGATAAAACTGATGTGTTAAACTGGCTATTTATTACTTGATAATACTTTATTAAGAGGACTCTAACACAGGTAATAACAATGAACTAACTAGAGAATCGAAAGAACCACTATATTGCTAAACATTGCTAACGCAGTATTTAGCAATATTTAATATCTTGCTTAAGGAATATTGAAAATCTATTTTATCCAACATAATTACGTGCAGTTACCTAATCATATACTTGCCAATGTATTGCTCTCTAAGAAAATGATTGATTAACATGTAAATTATTACTAATGCAGAGTTAATAAAGATATTGTATATATTATTTTATCATTATGTTATTTTATTTATTTATTTTTCATACAGATAGTTTGATTATGTTCATC
>NW_027105655.1:0-1282 GCF_000696795.3 Halyomorpha halys | reverse complement strand
GTTTATCTTCGTAAGGGTAGTAGTTTTTATGATATTAACATATGTATATAACATTTGTACATGACATTTTGTCCGAAGTACTAAATCAATTTATTTGACGAAATACCATAAAAACTACTACTCCTATGAAGATGTAAGTCATAAACTAGTTTATCTGAACGTTGAATGATTTTCGAGATATATATTTCTAAATATAAATTCACTAACATCTGATTTTTAGTGTATTTTTTTTTAAGAAATGTTGCGTTTTAAAAATAGCTCTTTTATTCCTCATATTTTAGCAAATTTACTCTGATTTAAATGTTGTTCCCTCAGGTTTTCTAGTGTTGTTGGTAGTTTAGATGTAGAACTCTGAATGAAAATGTATTTATTGTTTTATCATTTTTAATTAATTATCCTTTTTATATCCAATAATTTTTTCTTCTTTTTTTTGTGGCTAGTTGTAAGTTGTTGTTAATTTGATATTTTAATTTAGAAAGCTTCTCATATTATGTTTATAATTATTTATATATTTTATTTGATGAAAAACCAAATATTTTAATTTTTAATCCATTTCTTCCAATTCGTCCTTTTTAAAGAAATTTTAGTTTATTTTTAGATGTTTTATTGCCTATTTTGATTTCTTGATTTTTCACCTGTATATTTTAAAATTTTAAATGCATATTATAAAGATTTTTATTATATATTATACAGAATATTCTGTGGATTTGTATAGCATAAAAAAACGGCCATGATTATATGTTACGGTTTTAAGTAGCAGTTAAAGTACCTGTGACTTACAACATCACTTTAGGACAGAGAATGAAGCCAGGCAGTGGAAAATATTATGCTATGAACTCTTTATTTATTTTATTATTTGTATTTTTAAATTATTTAAATTCTCCTCAAATAATTTTTTTTTTCAAAGTCAATTAAGTAAACATTTTATTAATTCTATAAATATAGTTGGTACTTGATTTTTTTTTATTCTTTCATTCTCCAATTATATATTTGTTATGATTTCTTATATATGTATGTATATATATATTGATTTTTTTTTTTTTTACTAAATTAGTTTTATTATTTAAAATTATTCAATAACAATAACATTGTAAATCGTTTCGATTGTCTTTTTGCAGGAGAATAATACACCACGTTATTAGTTTTTAAAATAATTTTTTTTTAATAATAACTTTAACATAAAAAAAGAAAATTAAATGTTCATAAGGGTAAATTTATGTTTATATTTGTTTCTAGTTTTGACATCATACAGAACCCTCAAATGGTGGGAAAATAATACGGG
>NW_027105654.1:0-1579 GCF_000696795.3 Halyomorpha halys | reverse complement strand
TTTATTTTCCAACGTTTCGCCCCACTTTGCAGGGCTTCATCAGGGCTGTCCAAATAAATAAGTTTCAACCTATTTATTTGGACAGCCCTCATGAAGCCCTGCAAAGTGGGGCGAAATGTTGGAAAATAAATAGTTGTAAACTATTTTTATTTCACTATTGACCGCAACCCTGACCATCTCCCTATATATTATCTTTTTAGCTGTATCTGGGCTGGTGTCCACCATGGGACCAGATGTACTTTCACTCTTCGGCATTGGAAGGTTATACTATCCGCTTCCATAAACATGTCTGCCAGCATTGACACTCTGTGGTCAATCTCTGGCTCTTCATCCATCAGAACCATGTCCTCCCTCTCTCGGCCTGCCAGTATTCCCTCAAATTCAGTGGAAAAGGCTCTCAAGCTCGCTGATCGGGCCGTAAAGCCCTTGTCCTCAGCTAGAGTGCCCCTTCCCTGTCACACTGATGGCTATGATCCGGTGGTTGGAGCTCGTGTCTGACCTGAGGGTTCAATCCACAATATACTTTGCCATAGGAACCGTGGCGAGTACCACATCTCCTTCCCTCTAATAAATATGAGACCAGATGACCCCCATGATAATGAGCTGATACCTCACCACACTCTCCCTCTGGCATTTGGAGCAAAGTTCCATAATGTCAAGGGCAGGATTAAATATAACCAACTTTCAAAATTTCATCAAAATAATACATAGTATAGAAATCCTTATTAATTTTTATGAGTTCATACAACTCAGGCTTCAGAATTTCAGGAGAAAAAGGGATTTTTTTTATTTTTCAGCAATGCTACCACATCCTGTTTTTTTGAGTTTGATGTTGGCACCATTTCTTATAGCTTATTTATGATTGGAAGCGTTATCTATGTCCAAAACAGCTCTTGGTGGTGAAATGGCATTAATTTTTTCAGACACAATTTTTCATAATTTGTTGGGTTCATGTGGTCATGATATTCTCCTCTTTTAAGGTGGAATTGTTAATCAGGCTCGGGATGACACTGTTTTCAGACCCTTAATGAACAATTATCATCCTGGTCCTCCTGTTAACTTTTTTTTTCTAAAAGCCGGACTGAATTCCATAAGTCCAGATGAAATTTTTGTAAGTATTGAATGAACATTACTTTCATCTGAATAAACAATGGGGCGACTTTCTTGATATCTATTTAGTACAAATATTTTATTCTTTTGAGATAGATGTCATTTTTCTCAATAAAAGCTTTTCTGTTATCTCCACACTTCCACTGCGCATTTGAAATCTAAATTCTGAAGCACTTAACATGATGTGTCTTTATTTCCACTTAAATTAATTTCTGAGTTTCCCCTTATTTTTGTAATATGTTCCTCAAAGACAGTACTTTTTCTATCATTTATATAATTGGTTTCTTCATCAAAGCTAGCTGTCAATGTTAACTTATGTTTTATTTTTGGGCCATTTCTTGGCTGGTGTTTCAAACAAGGTTTATCACCTCTTTTACCGCTTTATCCTCTTTTATAATATTTCTCAGCCGACAACAGGAGCCTGGGATACTCTTTTCATGATAGAGGAAACATGGATTGGACTATTCTC
>NW_027105653.1:17043-27691 GCF_000696795.3 Halyomorpha halys | reverse complement strand
TTACAATCCAAAATCCTTCGTAAAATCCTCAATGCTCCTTACTTTGTCACAAATAAAATCATACATAAAGACCTTAATGTTCCCTATGTAACCGATCAAGCCCGAACCAGATATCACTCCTTCCTAACTACTTCTAACCACTCAACCTCCCTAGTTTCTAATCTTGCATCCTCTTCTATTTCAGACAATCCTCCGAGGCGCCTGAAAAGAAGATGGCCACGAGAACAGCTAATGTAAAATGTCATTATAATGCTACCAATGGGTAGTTTCTCTACACGCCTGTTATACTCCAGTTTAACATAGATCAGATTTACTAAATGTATTATAATGTACAGTTGTAAATAGCAATAAATAAATATTTAAAAAAAAAAACACTTTTATGTAGGCGTTGAAAAAATTGTTTAATTGGCTTCATTCGAACTTGAACCAGAACTAAGTCCAAGGACGTAGCCATTTCCAGGCGAAGGAAGACCAATATCGAAAGGAGAATCCAATCAAGCTGGAGACAAAGGCCATCAGGAGAGACAAAGTCGACCGGAAGGAAACCTTTTAGCTCCTTAGCGGAAGGAAGACAACTTAGCTAACGGGGCTAATTAAACAGATTGGTAAACTATTGGAAAACTTCCTTCCTTCCTCTCCATTTCCTCAAAAAGGGACCAATACAGCTTCGAATGGAAACACAAAAGAACGCGAAGATATAATTATCAAATAAATCAACAAAGACCCTTCCGTGGCAAATCTATGGAAATTGATTCGAAACTAAATTTTAATATTAGCATCTCCAGTATCCCGCAAGGATCGTCTGTAAGTGCAAATATTATTCTCAAATGACTATACAAAGTTTAAAATATTAATACAATCCGTTATGGTCATCTTACGTTGTGAAGGTAAACCGGGAATGATCTTAGAAATTCTGCTTAATTAAAGGTGAAAATATGTGCATTAGAGCAAAAATCGATAGACTTGTACACACCTTCGAGTTGCTTAAGGACCAACCAACCTCATTTTACAAGGAAGGAATAAACTGATAGGAAGATGGGAGAAGGATATAGATAATAATACTGTATATATAATAAATTAATAAAATTTTGTTATTTAATGAGAGCAAAATAAATTTCTGATAAAAAAACGGAAGTTACTTGTGACTAGACCTATTACATCTTCAAATATAGCAATAGAGAATATATAATATATATAATATAATCCTCTATAATAATATAATCCTCAAATATAGCATTGCCGAGTCTACTAGAAATAAATAAATTGTTTTTATTATCTTCTATAAATTAACATAATAAGAAATTAATTAAAGACTGCAGCGAAGAAGTGTGGAATTAAATTGTTTTTAAACCTCTTTCATGCCTCATTAAAAATAATTTTTTTAAAGGGAAAAAAAGAAGGAACAATAAGTGAAGAAATTTTAATGCTTATAAATAATTAAGGAGAATAACTAATCCGAGGAATTAAATATCACAGACAACAAAAAACAAAATGATAAATTCCTGATATTTTTCGTTAAAAGTACTTTTCGATATCGTCATTATTGCTATAAGCCTCCTTGAACGGATTAGTATTACTGAAAATTTTACAACAGTCAAATGATAGAATTGAGTTAATCGGGTTCAACAAGTGAAATGAGGCAATGAGCTCTTCAAAAAGGTTTATTGGAAGTTTTATTTATTTAAAATTGCGCGACATCCTGTACCCCCAGCATTTGAACCATTATGGCGCTGAAATTTATACAAAAATATACTTTTTGATTATTGTGTTGCTCCAATTTTGTACAGGGTATTCAATTAACTATACAGGTATCAGAGGTCAAATTAGTTCTAACCAAAAAGTAAACGACAAAACTGGTCCAGTCATTCCAGAGACAATCTTGGTGGACGCCACACCAATGGCCGAAAATGCGTTTTTAGGTAACATCATCGGCATACGTGGTGAGGATAGTGTTAGGATTATTTAGGAGCCTTAAAAGTAAAAATCTAATTGATACGATACGCTACTTGATGGAATCAATTTAAAAAATAAAAAAAGATAAAATTAAACAAAGAAACAAAAATATGAATCTTACCTGGTTTGAGGTTTTCTAGTTCTCGTACTGCTTCATCGACCGACTGCAAAAATAGAAAATACGATAAGTAACCTATTTTACGTACACAAATACTATTATATAGATGTTGCTGCCTATCTTTAATAGTGGCACATCTGACAAAAAAATATATATATATTTTAATTTATTTACAATTGAACGTATTCCAAGGATAGTACTGTAGACTGTGATTACATCCGTTCCTGAGGAACATCTACAAACTGCCCTAAAGCTATTAGAATTTTTACTAATTAACGCCAGTATACGGTGCAATTTATGAAATATCTCAAACACAAAATAATAAAAAAAAAATGATGTTTATCAGATGTGGTTTTATTCAAGAAAATCAGTTATGTACATAACGCTTTTTTGATACTTGATGTGAGGTTTAGTGAGTGATACTGTACTTTCTGTCCTAATGAAACATCAATTAGTGAATCGTCGACTTAAAAAAAAAAATTATGATCTCCTTCCTGATCATTTGAAACATAGAAGGGGGAGGGGAATCAACTACAAATACAAGGTACCATCCTATTCTATCCATGGTGAGAGTCGAGTTTGTATGACGTGAGACAGCCTAAAAAATAAAAGTAAATCCGCTGCATTCATGAGCCAGCCAAGGTTGAAGCTTTAGCTCACTCGAGCGACCTTATTTAAGCTACTTTTAATATATAAGGAGTTATTAGCTATAAGCCTAAAAATATACGGCAGTTATTTTGAAAAATCTTGCATATAAGCCCTATGCACCATTATGGAGTAGTTAACTTGTAGTGGTAGTTCCGAGGTTGTTGAGACATACTCCCTAGCTCCCTCAGCTACATACATCCCAGCGAACCAGCGACTAGTGATTAATTTGAGAGTAATTTAGGGATTAGAATCCTACAATTTTGTTCCAGGAAATCCTGTATTAATTCCTTAATAATAATTCCCTAAATTTCTTGAGAGAATTCAAAGTGGAAAGTAAAATGGAAACAAATGTGTCTCTATTCATTTTTCTCATTCCTTATATAACTCTAAACTTCGTATCAGTTCAAAACCAGTCCTATAAGATCGTAATAAATTTTTCAACCTGTCAAAAGTTCCAAATACTTGCGAGGGCCTTGCTAAAACTCAGAAAGCCATTTTTTGCTGTGAACGTATAGGACGCCCTTTTATGTAACACTCAGTGGCCATAAACTGCTTGCCAACTGGAATGGAAATAAAAAGGCTAGAATTAAGGAAAATAACTGTTTTTTCAAACACCTTTATTATTTATTATTTGATTTTTTTTTTTCAATTTTTCTAAACATACAAACAAATTTTTCTAAGGAACGAGATTTGATTCTTTGAGGGTAGATTTATTGGGAAGAAAGTGTTTAATCTTGTTTGTCACTAAGGATGTAGTTTCTGTCATTATCAGTAAAATAAACAGAATGAAATGGTATGTAAAATAGAAAAGTTTATTCCTGATCATTGTTATAAATAATAATTTAGACTTCTTTATAATTAAAAGAACAGAGTTATATTTGAAAATTAGCAGTAAGATAATTATTGTTTTACATAAAATCATAAATTTATTTATGTAAACTAATTTTACTATTTGTTATTATGAGTGGTTATAGTAAGAAAAAAATGACCAGCTCAGTGGTTCTAACTGGAAGGATCCAGGTACAAATCCGGCAGTGAAAGGTAATTATTGATTCTGACGAAATCATCTCCTTGCACAGATATAAATTAAAAATGAAAATCTGTACCGCCAAACCAACGGTTATAAAAGGAGGTGATTTGTTCAAGATCACGCTCGATTGTTAGATTTTTCCTCAATTAAGAGTACCCAATATACAGAGGCTGGTTAGACCCTGAAGGGCTTCCTAACCCACAGGATTGAATCACGGTTACAGTAACAGAATAAATAATTATTTGCACAGTTGTATTCAAATTTAGGTCCTTGGAATTAGTAGCATAGAGCCTTACTTACTTAGCCAACCTGCTTCCTATTATAGTTCAATAATTATATTACATGTAGCTCCAAATCCGATTGTGGTAAAAATTATTTTCTGTTTTACTGCAACCGTGTGGGTTCGAGAGCCCTCCAACCTTATAAAGTGGGCATCCTTAATTGGGTAAAAATTTGGCTATCAAGCGTGATTCTGACCAAATTACCTCCTTGCACGACCGTCTAGTAGAATGTCTACTTCCTTACAAAGTACTGCATCCCTGACCCTTTATGGGTTGTAGCAGTACAAATTTAATTTTTTCAGTTATATCATGTAATATATTATATTTAACCGTAATATTATTCATATTTATATTTTCATTTCCATTGGGCTAGAGTAAGGACAGTGAGCGCCGTTGCATGTCACATGGTCGATGGTTTCGACCCGCAAGGCTGCAGCACTATGCGGTATGGTAGAACTTTGCGCCTCTTCCCAAATACTATACTATACTATACTAAACTACTCATGGGTATTCGGGCTAAGTAATTGTAATTAAAATTAAAACGAAGATAAAAGCATTAACCTATAAGCTACCTGAAATAGTGGGAAAATATTCAGTTTGTGAAATAAATCTTTAATAGACTATTTCAATGTGATGATAAAGGAAAAGGAATAAAAGAAAGAAGATATTTTTCACAGAATCGATTATGTAGCATCATTGTAAAATAACAAAAAAAAAATTGACAAAAATTGTTTCTGAAAAAATTTAATAAGGACAAAAACAAAAGAGGTTTATAGAAATTTTCACAACAATAAAATCAATCACGAAACTTACCATATTTGGACACTTAATAATAAGACTTAATTTTGTTGTATGTACCAGTTTTGGGGCTAAATATTGTTGTTTGTTGGAGCCTATTTGCACGTAGGGGGGAGGGGTGGACTTTATTAAAATACAAAGTTATGCTGCCCAACTTCATTGGACTGCTAGTCACACAGGATACTTATTTTAGTCTAATCAGACAATATTGTTAATCTAACGATAAATAGGGCTATACTAGTATAAATAATAATTACAAACATTAGAAGTATAAAAATTAGAACATGACTTTTTTGTTTTATCTCTTTGGTGCTTTTATTTTTTGTTTCATCTCTTTGGTTCTTTTATTTTTTCCCTTTTTTTTCTTCTCTTTTTCATGATATTTTCTTCTCTTTTTTTTTTCTTTTCCTTCCCTTCTTTTCCCTTTCATATTTTGGTCTCAACACAATATGCCTTTAATAGAATAATAGATAAAATAGTGAAAGAGATATGAAAAAATATAAGAAAGATACTTAAGTAACAAATATAAATTTTAAAAAAATCAACCAACCATGTTAAAATTAATATACAATAAATATAGGAATAAATATTAAAAATATATACAGAAATAATAAACGATAAATTTTCCAGTATATGTAAAAATTGTTTACTTAATTAGAGTTTTTAATTTAATTATTAATTAGAAAATGTGCGCAAAGAATTTGAACTTTTAATAAATCAAAACACAAATAAACCACTTTTGAATCAATCTTTGATTACATAATAACGTTAATTTTTTTGATATTTCATGAGTTGTAGAGTATTTCTTCACTAAAGAAAAAGATCTTTGAAAAGTCCCACTAGGAACATTAGGAATCTCAATATCACATTTCCAACGTTTCAGCCAATACGGCCAACATCATGGAGAATCTTAATTCTATTCATAATTTATTTAAAAAAAATATTAATCCTTGATTATCTATCACTGAAATAAATCTGAACTTTTAATAATTTTTTTATTGGAAGAAGATAGTTGACAGTATGAACTAGAGGATTTATAGGGTGAATATAGTCCGGGTGGAAAGAATAAAAGAAAACTAATTATTGTTAATTAACGTTTCGTCCCACTTTGCAGGGCTTCCTCAGGGCTAATAACAATGAAGTTCTGTTACCGACTTGAAAAAAAAAATTCTGTTACCAACTTAAATAATTTGGTAACAGAACTTCATTCTTACCAGCCTTGACGTAGCCCTGCAAAGTGGGGCGAAGCGTTGGACTCGGATTATCTTCCTACAATCTAATTTTTTTATCTTTAAATTTATTAAATGAACTTTGAGAAGGTTGTTCATAACTTTTTTGGGTAGATTTTACTTTAAACACTAATTGTTAGATAAAAAAATTGATAATGTACACCCCATCAGTAAGGCGCTCATTCGTGCGCTATAAGCACCACGAACATACCTAAATGTGTGAACAAATTAAATGGACTCGCCAAATAAGTTGTTAAATAATAAATAAATAAAAATAAAATAAAATGTTGACTATTGGCTGCAGTGGCATGCAAGATCCCAGTTAAAAAAATAAATAAACAAAGTTAGCGTTGAAGCTGCGTGTGTCGGAGGGAGTTCAGGCGTCACCATAGTAAGATCATGTTAGCAGAGGTATTATTATGGAATAAAAACACGACTCTCCCACTCTGGTTAGCGTAGGTTGCTTACCTAGGATGATCCCTCCCTCCTCTTTATCCAGGGGGTAAAAAAAATGTAAAGTGTACAAATATAGTCAATAAATTGTGGGTCATCCGCCTGGGAACTTTAACGGCTCCGGTTCGAATCCGGCCTTGGCGTTGACTTTTTTCATTAAGTGGTGGTCCCACAAAATGGAAAAGTTCACCTCCTCCACCATCACGTTTAAAATAGCCTGGTCGCCTGTAAATAACCTCCCCCCCCCCATCCCTCCCGTATATCAGAAATCACCCTCTTCCTGTCACAAAAAAAAGTCAATAATTATTTTACTATTCTATCGCAATAATTATGTTATTAAAACTCATGTGTCACCTATTATACTAATATTTTAGTAGCACACCAAAATCAGTTAATGTTTTTTATACTTGTGCAATTTCAATGATTAATTTCTTAATAATCTTATAATGTTATTCAATTACATTTATTTTAATTAGAAGTTTATTATAATTTTATCAAAACCAGATGTATTTATATTTTATATTATAATATTTAATTGTAGGAATAACGGTCAGTGGGGGTTATTTCGTTGGCGTCACCTAGCAAGGAGTCAACAATCCACGGTCTTGAATCAGTTGCCTAGCCGCCATTAGTCGTTCGTATAATTCATTTACCATACTCTGCCTGTGTTATATGCTGTTTAGATATTTTGTTATTACATTTGATTAATGGAAATAAAACCACTGCGTTCGATGAGTGCCATGGTGGTATTTAATTTAATTAAAATTAGACAATTGGTTGCGTTAACTGAATCAGTATAGACGTGGGCCCACCAACTTCTGACCACTTTTGATAGTTATCTATAAAAGCAGACTCTATGACTTCGTAGCACTAGTCCTTCACTACTGTTACATCAAGGAATATTTTCCTCTGACCTATAAGAGTCGTAGGCATTCAGTATTTTATTTATATATAGTAATTAGTTTTTTATTATTCACTTTGCTCATTTGATTTTATCTTCTATCCCTCTTTTATTTTTTATCTTTATTTTATTTCTTACTGGTTTATTTGATCGTATGTTTATGTTTCTATAGCTAACGTTGCCCAAATAAATGTTTATGTCCGAGTTAGTTTTATTTATTTTATTTTATTTGAAGGTTCCTTCGAAAAGACTACATCGATTTGAGGTTAGCTTTAACGCTATTACCTTCCATCCTAGTCTCAATCTGCCTTTCAGATTAGAATTGAAGGAACTTAATGGACTCAAAGAGAACAATAAACACGTGCCATCGCTTCACTCCCCCTCACTTCATCGACTCTTGTAGAGTTGGCTAACAAATCCCACTATTCACTATCAACAGGATCAGTTCAGCAAAATGTCAGAGAAAGGATTAGAAGAGGAATTTCTCATAAAACTGTGAGCTGGAGATTCCAGATGAAGATAGGAATGAAACGTCTTACTGGCTCCGTTTAAATTTAACTTCCTTCCAAAGAGAAATTCCACGAACTCCTTTCTCTTTGTTAGCGAGTCCTCGGTGATAGCCTAGTCCTTCACTAAAGACTCGTTCATTCGACCTCTTTGTTAGCTCAATGAAGCTTCATCCGCTCCAGTTTATTTATTTCAGCATTCTCCTTGCAGCATTTATTGGAGTATTCTCGCCCTCCCTGTTCGGATATCATTCCAATTCCCTGCTTTAATTAATTTGCTTGACAATCTGTCAAGTTGTGTCAAATGACACAGACAGTTAAATCACGCAAGGGAACCATTACTCCGTTGTAAAATGGATTGATTTTATTAAACTATGAAATTTTATTAACAATTGTATTAAATCAATAAGGCATTTATATAAATACGCGAGTCCGTGTGTGTGAATATATTTTTTTTTATAATCCTTTTTATAAACCTAAATGAATATTATCCATTTCGCATCAATTAATCAATAATGCATTTATGTAAGGGATGTCATTGTATAACCATTGAAGCTTAATATTAAAAACTATTTATATTAATTAATCAATTTTATTAAGTCCTAAAAGTTTTATAATCAATGGATTATTTTGCATTTATGTGCAGGATTTATATGCAATATTTATTTCATATCCAAATCTCAATACTTTTAGGGTTAATGGCTTTTCAATGATCAATTTACATGCGAATATAGCATTAACCAAATAACCAAGTAGAAATGTAGAAAAAGTAAAAAAAAAAGTTTAATTAAAAATGTATAGTATATTCATATTGCTCAGACTAATTGATTTTTTATTAATATACTCACATTAATAAATTATTTGTATATTAAAAAAAAAACTGCTAGACGTGTTGGAGGAGTATGGAGCGGATGGAAAGATAAGGAGCCTAATAGAGCTGACACGGAATCAAGGGTCATGTTTCAAGGATCCATCAGCAAGCCCTTCCAAATAAGAACAGGACTCAGACAGGGGGATACCCTCTCCTGGAAATGTGGAAGAGCGACGATAGGGACTGGCCCTAATGGTGAAGACTGAAGGTGAAGCAAAAGAGGAGTTGAACATTTTAAAGTAAAATAGTGTTACGATTGTCATGGTGAAATAAAAACACTGGCTGGATCTGCATAGACAAAAGGAGTTACGGTTGTCATGGTGATAAACAAAAGACGAGCGATATGTTTTAGACGAGTGGGTTTTGTTTTTTGGTGAAGGCGACAGTTTTGATTTTGGAACACGTATGTTCAGACGAGTGGGTTTTGGTTTTGTGAAGGTGACAGTTTGATTTTGGAACACGTTACGATTGTTCAATGTGAAGTGGTAATAGCTTAAAGTCCCTCTATCTTTATTGTTTGAACCGAAATAGCACCACATGAGTATTGTCATCTTATATGTTTTGTTTTTCAAAATTATCGTGTTCTACTTCAATGGACGGTCATTAACATTAGAAGTGGGGATATAGTGCAGTGACGTTTCTTCAGCATGTACTGGATAAGAGAATAAGAATGTAAATATAGTTATTAAGGTTAAGCATTTAAGTTAAGGTTAAGTCAACCTATAAGTTTTAATTGTTTTATTAATTGATAAGAATTCTTTTTTTTCCTTTTTCATTCTGTGTATATATATTTCTTCTTATTATTAAACTTTTGCACATATAGTTCTGCTGTTCTTTCTCTGCATTCAACTTGTTAATTTACTTATGTTTTTTTTTTTGTTGTTGTTCACGGAATATTACGATAATTCAACAGTAACACCCCTAGGTTTTCTGTTATCTACATGTAAAGGTATTCGTCAGTGGTCATAATTCAACAATTGTTTATATAGTGGTATATTTTAGCTATATTGTGGGGATAATGCTTCGGGGTTTTCGTCATTTCCAAGAAAAAATAACGTGGCGCCTAAGGAGTAATTCTTTATTGTTTTATCTTTTTTTCCTTTTGCGATTATATTTATTATTTTTTTTGTTTATTATTTTCCGCTACTCGCCCCCTTCTCCACTGAGCGTGGGCAACTATAAACGATAAACATATAACTAAGGATAAGTCAAAATTTGCGGTTATAATATATATTACTAGCTGACCCGGCCATGCTTCGTTATTGCTATATTTAAGGATGTATTATAGATTTAATGAACGCACTTTAAAGCAATTCAATTGAATCCGTTATCTCCTTCCACTTAAAACCCGTCAACTCTTAGTTCCCCCTCTTCTTTTCCCCCACTTTGACTATGGCTGCCTGGTATATGGTGGACTATCCGGTAATCAGGAATCTAAACTTAAACGTCTTATGAATTGCGTAGTACGAATTATTTTCGGGATCAGCAGAGATACGCACATAACCCAGCATTACGCCGAGCTGTAGTGGCTCTCTCCATCCTTCCGATCCCAGAATTTCCTAGTTTCCTTTCTATTCCAAGTAATTAGTACTCAAAGCCCCTCCTATATCCTAGACAACCTGCATTTCAAATCCTCTGTTCTGCGATACCTCGGATTCATTTTGGACAAAAGACTCACCTGCAACCAACATACTAGACTCAAAAGACAAGAACTCAACAGACGATTCAGCCAACTATACCGACTACTCAGCCGGACCTCTCATCTCTCACTAGAAAACAAACTTATTTATAAGACAAAATTTATAAGACTATACTCCGGCCTATCTGGACCTACGGACTTGAACTTTGGGGAACAGCTAA
>NW_027105653.1:7676-16548 GCF_000696795.3 Halyomorpha halys | reverse complement strand
CATTTATTTATTTTATTTTAGTATGTATGAGATCATTCATCACTATTTCCTATTGCCCACAACTGTGTGGCAGATTGTAATATCTATGAATAAATAAAAAGTATTATTATTAAAAAATAAAATCCTCTGTTCAATCCCGTACTACCAGACCCCGTTTATCTGACCCTCACCTCACCGAACTGCTGCGTTTGATAAATAGTTTTTTACCCGAACTGCATATCTCTGGAACTCCATTCCCTTCAACATACGTCATGTACCAACCCTTCCCTCGTTTAAATCCCTTATATTTAACTATCTTTTGCTTCACCAATCTGATCTATTATTAGAATAGTTTAGTTATATTTTAATTTAATTTTTGTTTTGTTTTTATTTAGTCAGTTAGTTTTTTAATTATGGCCAATAAATGTTATTATAAAATTAAAATTGGCTTTGTTATTGGTCTAAGGGACCTAGTCCCAGAATAATAAACTATTTTTGACTTTCATTCTATTTCATTACTCTCTGAGCTACAAACCAAAAACGCCTAATTTTGATCATTACTTTTTTCTAATCGAGAATTCGCTGATTTCAGTATTTAAACCTTACCGTGCTGAAAGGGAACAGTATGGGAAAAAAAGTACATATATCGGTCTAATTATTCAACTGTTTATTGTGGGTAAAGATTCGACCATTGCCTTTGATGTATATAGACTAGCTGAGGCGGCAATGCTTCGCTACTGCTATATCAAGGAATGTATATGGCCTTAATAAACAGAATTGATAGTTTGTTATAAGCTATTCAAAGGCTTTTGATTCCTTTTTAAAAATCTAAAAAGTGGGAATAACTTCAATTTAAAAAATCAGGACCGGAGACTGCTTTTCCCTACAATAGAGGATTACTTCAAAAAAAGCTTCCTGAAGTTCCACTCCCAGTTACCGACAGTTAAAGAAGCAGTGACCTACAACCTGGGAAACCCAACCTCAACCCGAAGACTGAAGCCCAGGCTGCTGCAGGACATCCTGTTATAAGTTTTATATTTAACAGTTCTGTTATTGTCATTCTAAAATTTTATTTTATTTTAATTTAAATTTTTTTTCTCTTCATATTTTTATTAAATTGATTTTATTTCCCATTAGAAGTCAATTATTTATTTTGTTAAATTCATAAATGTTATTGTTTTTGTTATTTACTTTACTTTTATCCATTATTAGTAATTATTATTTTAATCTATTTATTTTATTTTTATTTATAACGTTGTCTATAGTTAAGGCGGTCTTTTGTATGAGACTATACCCCCCATAATCAATTGTTAAAAAAAAAGTACTTCTTAGATTAATTATGTAAGGCCCGCCAGGCCGATCTAGTATTAAATAAAAATAGTCCATATTAATTATGAGAGTTGTTTTAATAATTAATAATGCCTCTTCTAGTAAAAATCTAGATTTTAAAGTAAATAATTAACAATATAAAACTCTCTCACCCTTAAGGGACCAAAATGCTCCTATACAAACGAGCCTGATGAATCTAATGAGAATATTGTATAATTACTAGAGGAATAAACTTTATATATTAAAAAGTTTATTAATATAAACAATATGAAGAAAATAATCAATAGTCAAATCAACATTTTGTTCAAATTATTTTATATTCTCATTGCTCGTAGAGATAAATTTCAGTTGAGCTTATAGCCAATTTATTTCTCTCAGGAGTGAAAATATTCAATTCAATTTTATGGACAATATTTAATTAAGATCGGAAAGATAGGGATTTATTTTAAAGATAAACGAATATATTTTTCATTTGTTATATTTTAGTTTTAATTATTCGAAATGAAATATTCCTAATCTGATATTCGAGAAGTTAAAATTGATTCGTTCGTGGACGTTCGTTTATTAAACGCTTTTATTCAGCTTTATTGCCATCAATAAAATCCTTTATTCGAATTTTAGTTCAATTCTGATTATCCGATAAAGCTGAAATTTGGTACTAATACGTATAATAGAGATGTGTAAGACAAGATGACTTGCCGGATTCGAATTTCAAACGGTAACTCCAACCACAGACAAGATTTTTTGAACTCGTTCACACGCTCAGTAAGTTCACTTACTCAATGATGGGGTCCGTTGTCTCAAGTCACTTTGACCTCATGAGTAGAAGGTTCAATTAGTACAAGAGCTCCTAAGAGGAGAAAAAAGTCAGTTATTTCACCACAATTTTTGGTTACTTTATTGAAAACTATGTATAATTAATAGTCAAGATTGATGAGTCTGCCGAGTATAGATAGGGGAATACAAAATGGCGGCTGTTTCAAAGCGATAAAAAGAACTAATTTTTCATTCGGAGCTTTATATCTTAAAAACTACCAGCAACACTAGAAAACCTAAGAGAACGTCATTTTAAGAAGAGTAAATTTGCTAAAATATGAGCCCTAATAGATTTATTTACGTTAAATATTTTTCGAGATATAGCTTTTTAAAAAGCAACGTTTCAGAAAAATGTTAGGACGTACTGAAATATGAGTCGTTAGTTACTTTATTTTGAAAATCTATATCTCAAAAACCATTTGACGTACATATGTCTATTAGCACTCAATTTAAAGCTAGTTTAATGAACTAAGAAGTAGATTATGACACTTATATTCGTAGGAGTAGTAGTTTTCATGAAATTTGCTAAAATAAAGTGATTTATAGTTGTCCGGCCAATTTTCATTTGCCAAATTTATATTCATATGTGAATATCATAATAACTACTACCGCTACTAAGATAAGTGTCATAAACTACTTTATAGTAAGTTAAATTTTATTTATTTTGAGGGTTGGCAGGCATATGTGCGTCTTATAGGTCTAGAGATTTTTTTTTGAATTTTTGATTACTTTAATGAAAACTGTATATAATTACTAGTCAAAATTGAGAGTCTGCCAAGTATAGGTAGGGGGAATAAAAAATGGTGGCTTTTTAAAAACGTTAAAAATAATTAATATTTCATTCGAAGCTTTAAATCTTTAAAACTAACAACAGCAATAGAAAATCTAAGAGGACATCATTTAAAGTAGAGTAAATTTGCTAAACTGTAAAGCCCTACTAGAGCTATTTACGCTCAATAGTTCTCCAGAATTCATAAAAATGTTGTACAGAAGGTACTGAAAGATTAGTAGTTAGTTAATTTATTTTGAGAAATCTATATTTCAGGAACTGTGTGACATATATATGTCTATTAGCACTCAAATTAAAGCTAGTTTAACGTACTATAAAGTAGTTTATGACCTTTACCTTTCTAGGAATAGTACTTTTCATGATATTAACTAACTACTAACCTTTCAGTAGATTTTTAAGAAATGTTGCTTTTTAAAAGGCTATATCTCGAGAACTATTGGACGTAAATAGCTCTATTAGGGCTAATATTTCAGCAAATTTACTCTTCTTTAAATAATATTCTTTTAGTGACATACTGGAAGATATTGATTGACCGTGTGTAAAGATAGATATATTCTTTTAGATTTTTAGTGTTGTTGGTAGTTTTTAAGATATAGTGCTCCGAAGGAAATATTAATGTTTTTACAAGGTTTTGAACTAGCCGCCATTTTTTATTCCACTTACCCATACTTGGCAGACTCATCAGTTTTGACTAGCAACTATACTTAGTTTTCATTAAAGTAATCAGAAATTGGGCTGAGATAACTGCATTTTTTTTGTACTAGATGTATCGTTTTGATAGTCAGAGTTTATGAGACGAAAGCATATTAAATTTTCTCAAATCATAAGGAATATTGGATGCTAGTTTATAATCCAGTATCAATATAACCTGATTATGTCGACTATTTTCACTTAAGCATGCGAAAACATTTTTTTCTCGACATCCCTATAGCTCAAAACTAGAAAAAAAAGTTGGTGTTTAGTGCAGACATGATTATAAATTTTATCAAATTCCATCAACCACTTTCACTTATTCATGGGAAAAATTAATTCCTTGGAAACACAATCTTTCAAAAACGACTCGTCCTTTCAATTTTAAAGGTAATTAAGTATGCAATAAAAATATGCTAAAGAAGAAGAATTACCAGAAAAATAAACTTTTAAAAAAGAAAATATGGCGATAACTTAGTTTTTATATTTAAGAATAGAGTGACCTATATTCTTGGGAGGATCTATTTTTTTAAATGTTTAATCTGGATTTATTTGTTTTGTGTTTCAGTAAAAGAAGACCCTGATTACGAATTATTTGATACAGTTTGTTACAATCTTAGGCAAAGTGGATTATCCTCAAAGGTCAAAGTAATTAAGCCTTAAACATCCTTTCTTTATCACTGTTTTTTTTTCTTTACTTCACTTTACTAGTAATGTTGAAACAGTAGATTAGTAAATATTTACTTGGCTCAGTGGTAACGCACTGTGCCACTAACTCCAAGGAACCAGGTTCGAATCCGGCTTTGACAGATAATTATTTATCCCGTTACTGTAGCCGTTGTGTAGGCCTCTGGGTTTAGGCACTCTTGGGGCCACCCTGACTCATAAAGTGGGGGGTGCTCTTAATTGGGGAAAAATCTGGGGGTCGAGTGTGATTCTGATCAAATCACCTCCTTGCACAACTGTTGGACTAGTTACTTCATTACAAAGTACTTCGCCCCTGACCCTTCAATTTTAGTGCTGTATTGAAACAATTCAGAACGACTGACATTTCAAAGTGTGGTAAAAGATTTTTCAGTAGTGAATCAGAGTTGGTTTATAGCACCTCATGAGACCCTTTAATACGAATTTCCGAAAAATTTTTGAAAAGTTTTTCTTTATTTTAAACCTATTTTTCACGCTTATGGGACCATAAATCTATCTTTCGTTAGTAGAGGTTAAAATATCAGACATTCAGCTTTCTAACGGCTGTATCAACATTGAAATTGGATAAAATCCAGAGGAGTTATGAACTATTACATGATCATACAATAGACATCTGGAGAAAAAAAAACCTCCAAGTTAACCAGTTAAAAAATTTCTAATTTTTAATTTATTTTAAAAATGGTATAGATGTTTGAAACAACCCTAAAAACAAATATGATTAACTTTAAAAAAAAAATTGTAACCTACTTTATCCTAAGCCACATTATGTTTTATAAAGTAGGTACTCTTAACATAAGAAAATCGGCTGGTCGAGGGTAATTCTGATCAAAACACATACTTGCATAACCATTCGTCTAGTAACAGTACTTCCTTACAAATTATTGCATCCCTAACTCTTCACGGATTGTAGTGGTACAGGGTTATTTATTTTACATAGACATATATATTATAGTGTATTGAAATCAGACATTTTAAGACTGATTGATTGAAATTTGTTACTATATTTATATACTTTTTCGTATAAATATTTGAGGCGCCTTCATTTATTTTATTTCTTTTTTATTAATGAACAGTAATAATAACCCTAAATACACTGGCCTGCTTTACATTGTTTAATACCTCCAGTACATTATCTGAGAATCATCCATTGATTTTTTTTTTTATTATGTAATATTATATTCTGTCTTATATTCATAGAAAATGAAAATAGGGATCAAAGAGCTCATTCTCACCATATTTACAAATATATAATATAAATGATAACAAAATGAGAATAGAAGAAAGAAAAACAAAATTACAAACGGTCTAAACTTACAATTCATTACAAAATACTGATATACATGATCTATAATAAGGCCAATCTGGACCTACGGAGTTGAGCTTTGGGGCTCTACTAAACTTATTTAGAATTATCTCCATATTTAGAACGTGTCTGTTTTTTAATTATTTAATAAAATTTTATATTTGTGATAATAATATTTTATTATTAGCAATATAAGACTAATAAGGAGAAAACCCAATGTAATTATTGATAGATGTTTAAAAAAAAAAATCATAATAAGAAATTGTGATATATTGTAATAGTTGTATGCATGGTATGTATTTGGGATTTTTGGGATTTAAAAAAAAAAAAAAGGTATGTATTTAGAAATTTGTTTTAGAGACCTGAAGATGGGGTGACAACCCTGAAACATTATTGTCGTTTATTATGATATAAAATAAATAGTTAAAACAAAGAAGAATGTTTTTTATTTCATAAGTTCTAATTAGATATCAAGTTCAGGTTGTAAGGCATTGATGTTAACATAGTAAGGAGCATTGACTATTTTTCGAAGAGTTTGGACTGAAAGGATGGGACTTCCATGAATTACTTAATAGCATTTATGAAAGTTCTCTTGTATCTCTCTACTTGACTTAGTGAGTTTAAGTGACTATATCCTATTCCTTCTATATCCTATTTCTTAAAGTTAAAACCTCCGGGCTGTCTTCTAAGCCCTTAGAACCAAAGAACCTTGCTTCCCTTCATCTCCTCACACGAAGTTCCTATATTCACTCTCTAAATGCAAGATTAATTTATTCATCTTATAGAACTACTTTCTCGAGTGAATATTTCATTATTCCTGCTGGCTTCTTTTAGAATTCATAACCTGTCCCCATCTGTAATACTCATCTGAACTTTTCTCTATTATTCAATGTATATCTTGATTATTCAATGATCTTCTAATAAAAATTCAACAAATTATTTTTTTTATCTATTTATTTTATACCAGATCGGCCTTCGGATGGTGGGCCTTACAAGGTTGATATAACTATTATATTATATATATTTTTTTAACAGTTGATTATGCGAGGTATAGTCTCGTACAAAAGACACCCCTAACTATACACAATGTTATAATTAAAAGATAAAAATAAGTACATAAGAATAATGCTTCTTAATAAAAGAGAAAAGTAAAATTAATAACAAACAATAATAATATTTGTAGATTTAACAAAACAAACAATTGCCCTCGAATGGCAAAAAAAAACAAGTTAATTTGAAAAAGGGGCGAGAGAAGAGAAAAAATAAAAAATAATTAAAAAACATTTTTTTTTTTAATAATTTATTTATTGTTATTTACAAATGTATACATACATACACATTAAGTAAATTTGCTGTAAGTGATATTATGACATGATACAAACATGTGGAGAATCTACCCATTGATAGAACTCCAAAAACATTTCTAAAGGAGAAGATCTTTAGAAAAAGAAGAACCAGGTGAGAAACGAGTTGGTTTGGATGGTTGGGAAGTTTATCATGGAAGGATTGGTATCTCGTTCTGGCCAATTCGGCAAAATATAAAACATCGAGGTCCTGATGTATGACTTGATTTGTGACAAAGTAAGGAGCGTTAAGGATTTTACGAAGAATTTTGGACTATAAGGATTGGATTCGGGAGGAATTCGATGGTAATAGTCATGTAGATCAGTCTTTTGTAATGGATTGGTAATTTAGACCGTTTGTCTAGTAAATGATGTAATAGTCGGAATCGACGAGCAGTTTCTTGTCTTTTTAGTCTTGTATGAGGATTCCATGTCAGTCGTTTGTCCAGATAGATGTAGTCCTAAGTAACGGATCTGTTCGACAGGAATAAGAGGGGTATTATTAAAGTTTACTGTAGGGCAAGAAGTCATGGGTTTACGAAGAAGGGTAAATGGGTTTCTATGCTGGAATTGAACACTTGGCTATAAATGATAATTTACTGCGAGTTCCTCCTTTCTTTACCCCATGGATCCCTATTCCTGGCCACAGTCTCCTCCTCTCTGAACTATCTCATCTCGCCATCTTGTAATTGGTCTTCATCTCCTTCTTTTGTGCTCCCTTGGTATCCACTCTGTTCCAATTTTAGGCCACCTTCTCGTAAGTCTGGCAACATGTCCGGCCCACCTCTATTTCACTAATACTAATTTCTTATTCCTCGGGATGAGACAAATCGTTTGGTGTACAACAACCAGTAAAAAAAAACTTATACCTTCCGAGCTACAAAACCAAAAACGCATAATTTTGTTAATATCTTTTTTCTACTCGAGAATTCGGGGATTTGATTATCTTTGAACCTTCCCATGGCGAAACAGAACATTTTGGAAAAAAAAGTACGTAAATCGGTTCAGTTATTCAAATGTTTATTGTGGATAAAGATTACACCATTCCCTTTGATGTATATAGACTAGCTGACACGGGAATTATGGACAAGCAGAAAATCATGAACCCACCTCGACAACTTCAATTAAAAAAGTCAGGACCGGAGATTTTGTCCCCTATTTGAAAACCCATTTAGCCCTTACAAAGACATAAAATATAATCATTAATCCTCTTTTATCATCTTAAAATTAAATGAAGTTAAGGATTTTATTATCTTTAAGCCTTCGCTTGGTGAAAGAGAACATTTTGAAAAAAAAAAGTACATAAATTCAAATGTTTATTGTGGATTCCACCATTCCCTTATATATAGATTAATTTGAACGGAAAAAGATGAAACTGGTTTGGATGTTGCTGAGATTAATTGACGCTTTGAGATTAAACCCTGAGATGGATATCGACCCTGCAATCTGAAGATAGCCCCAGTAGAAGGGGCTTACCAAGATGGATCGAGTCGACCTGTTGCAGCTGCAGAATAACAAGTTACTATTGCTGTTGTTGTACTGTATGTACATACTGTTGTGTAATGGATGTACTTGAGTCGAGGGACAGAATAATTCCTTTATCTTAACCTAAACAATTTGCATTTATATTTGATACTTTCAATACCCAAGACTCACTGTTCTTTGACAAAAAACAAGAGTTCTTAAAAACTTTTGAAAAAAAAAAGTGTTCATAAAACGAACGAATAAAATGAGTCACAGATAGCCATCCTATTAATTTTCGTTATCTTTATTATTTAAAAGTTGGCAAAAATAACCGATAGGAAAACGACAAAACTTTTTATGAATTAAGTTGGAAATAATTCGATTTCAAAATATATTATTTTTTTCTCTCTCTCTCTCTCTCTCTCTCTCTCTCTATATATATATATATATATA
>NW_027105653.1:0-7626 GCF_000696795.3 Halyomorpha halys | reverse complement strand
TCTTTACTCAAATTTTATAATTATAATATACATGGTACTGGATTTAGACTTTTTTCTTTTAAATCACTTTTAATCCTCACACAAGACTGAAAAGACAGGAAACTGCACGTCGATTTCGACTATTACAGCACTTACTAGAAAATTTGGCAAATGAAAATTTGTCCGAACAACTATAAATCAATTTATTTTAGCAAATTTCATGTAAACTATTACTCCTACAAAGTTAAAGGTCATAAACTTCTCTATAGTCCATTAAACTAGCTTTAATTTGAGTGCTAATAGATATCTGTACGTCACATAGTTCCTGAGATATAAATTTCTCAAAATATATTAACTAAGTACTAATCTTTCAGTAGATTTTAAAGAAATTTTGCTTTTTAAAAAGCTATATCTCGAAAAATATATATAACTAAGTATGAATATATAACTCTATTAGGGCTCATATTTTACCAAATTTACTCGTCTTTAAATAATGTTCTCTTAGGTTTTCTTTTGTTGTTCCTACTTTTTAAGATATAGAGCTCCGAATGAAAAATTATTTTTGTTTATCCTTTTGAAACAGCCGCCATTTGTTATTGGTAGACTCATAAATTTTGACTATTAATTATACATAGTTTTCATTAAAGTAATACATATTTGGGGTGACATAACTTCTCCTCTTGGGCTCTTGTACTAAATGTTTGTCGTTCTTACACTAACCCAGTGTAGACATCATTAACCCGGGAGAGTACCTTGTAGAATTTTGCTCATATTGGGAGACAAATTTCTATATTTTGCTAGTATTTTATCTGTCATGTACATACCTTTGTCTACCTTCCTTCGACCCTTTGATGCTGTTATTGCCTCTTGTCTATGTCTCTCTATCTTTCACTTCACCACCTGTACTCAATTCAGTTTGCTCCGGCCTCCTCGCAACGGTAAGACTGAGCATTTCTCTCACGAGTACACTTCTTACGTGACATCATTTTTTTTTTTCGTGAGCCGAGACAAGATCTTATTGACGAAATCTGGATTCTTCAGCTACAATTTACAATTTCAGTTTAAAATTGCATTCTAACTAATCGTACAAACAGGGGGACTAAAACTTAGAACACTCCTACCGGGTTAATAAAATATTGAAAATATGATCTGTTGCCATATACAATATAGACATCAGTAAAAACATAAGAACTGATGTAAAATGGGATCTTTGATCTAATTAATGCTGTAAGTTTCTAAGAACAGGATGAGAAGAATTATATAATTAATGTGCTGTATCTTAAATATTTTTTTTGGAATAAGAATGATTAAATTAAACTACCTAACATGTATTTTTCGTTTTCACTACTTCTTTTTAATGTCCCATTATATTACTAGTTTTATGTTATTGTCTGATAATCTTCTAATCAGTCTATGTTATCATTTATCTTTATTATTGTTTTCATATTGCAAAGTTCTGATTTCTCTCATCATCCTCATTTCGACATTTTACCCACCCCACATTTTTCCTCCTACATTAAATTTTTATGTAATATTTTTATATCAATCTGTTATCCTTATATTAATTCTACCTTCTTTGTATCTGTTTATTATAGCCCTAATGAAAACCTATAAAGCAGGTCGAAACGTCGACGAAAAGTTATTTATTGTTATTTACTTCTGTAAATCAAGATATCAATAACAAGATATACATATATACACATCAAAAAAATTTGCTGTAAGTGATATTATGACATGATACAAACATGGAGAATCTACCCATTGATAGAACTCCAAAACATTTCTAAAGGAGATCTCGAGGCCATCTTCTTTTCACACGCCTAAGAGGATTATTAGGTAGTGAAAGAGAAGCCAGGCTAGAAACGAGTTGGTTTTGGTGGTTGAGAAGTTTATTATGGAAGGATTGGTATCTGGTTCTGGCCAAATCGGCAACATATGAGACATTGAGGTCCTGATGGGTGATTTGATTTGTGACAAAGTAAAGAGCATTAAGGATTTTACGAAGGATTTTGGACTGTAAGGATTGGATTCGAGAGGAATTCGATCAGAAAATAATAAATAATTTTTTCCCCTTTTCTGCAGCAGTCATCTTCAAATTAACCCACAGTAAAATATATATGTAAAACATAAACTTATGTTCATGCATATGTCAATAACAATTATTACTGACATATAAATATTTAGTCAACAAATGCAGTAATTCTTAGGGAATTTCAGTAGCAAAATAAAATAATTTTTATTTATAATATTGACATTTTCTTGAGACTTTATTTCATATTTTTTTATTTCTTTCATTGTTAAAATTTATCACAACAATCTGTTGTTAAAATTTATCTTCTTGTGATAAATTGTAACAAAGAAAGTTGACTGTGATAAAATGTTTTAATTTTTAATTTCATGTTGAACTATTGATTAATTAGGGCAATTTGTGGACTGGTATAAATGACCTGGGCAGAATAGCCTGCATGAAGCTGTTTTTTAAATTATGTGGTTCTAAAATTGTATTAATAATGTGCTTGAGGATGCCCGAAACGTTGGACTCTTAAAGGAATAAAAAATGTTCTGAGACAAAATTAATAAAAATTCTATTTATTTAAACACATCTTAGACAAAAGACTCATCTGTAACCAACATACTAGACTTAAAAGACAAGAACTCAACAGACGATTCAGCCAACTATACCGACTGCTCAGCAGGACCTCTCATCTTTCAATAGAAAGCAAACTTCTAATTTACAAGACTACATTCAAACCTACGGACTTTGGAGAACAGCTAAAACCATCGAACATCAAACGTATCCAATCCTTTCAATTCAAAATCCTTAGAAGTATAGTCAATGCACCCTATTACGTTTCCAACCGAACAATACACCATGACCTTTATATCCCTTTTGTCCATGACCTCTTACCAACCAAATTCTCAAAATTGCACATAAATCTTTGAACCATCCTAATCCTTTGGTTCAATCCTTATCCAGTTCCACCCATCCCTACAATCCACCTCGAAGGTTCAAACGGCAGTGGCCAAGAGACTTATTGTAAAATAAAAATGGTCAATTGGAGTTCTGGTAGTGGTCAGATTCTCCACTCAAGTTGAGTGTTTGCGGCTTTAGCGCACTTACTCAGCTTCCACTGGCTCACTACCAGTGATGCGGCGAGAGGGATGCGCTGCGATCTGAAAGACCTCTGCTCTACCCCTCACACGTGGGGGATAGTGTGGGCTCAGGGATCCTCAGGTCTATAGTGTAAATATTGTATATAAGAGTGTAAATGCGACTGGTGATTATTTTATTTACTTATTTTTCCATGTACATAGTTTGATATGTTTATTTTCTTTATCTATGTTTATTTTCTTTATCCTTCTGTTTATATATATTTAGAAAGAGATTTTATTTATTTCTACGTATTTTTTTTCTTCTATTTATTTATTTTTATTCTTATGATAGTTTATTTTAGTATTAATGTAATCATTCATCACTATTACTTATTGCCCAAAAACTGTGGAAGATTGTAATGTTAATTAATGAATTAAAAAAAAAAATTTAAACAATATTATTTTTTATTTAATTTTTTTTTAAATTAAAATACAAACATATTTGTACGTCGGCAAAAATAATCTTTAACGCGAAAACCGAGTAGTAATTGATTAATAATATATAATTCCTAATTTTCAATAAAAGCCATGAAATATACTTCTATTCTGGTAAATATTTAAACAATATAATACAATGATAAATGTCCTCAGCAAACCCCTGATGGGCGTGCAGTTTAGATAAGTTGAGCCTTTATAACGAGCTTATAGAGAACGCTTTTGAAAGGGCACTCTATCCAATGACAACAAGGTCTGGAGCTGTATCGGGCCCCCTACGGATGAGGGGGTCCTAATTACATTGAGGATGGGAGGGGGGGGGAGAGCTTATATACTCCTGCACATAATAGCATTATGATTGAGCCTCTATATTCCACAGGATCTATTTTCTGAAATAACTTCTTCAAAATATATTCACAACATGTAGGTATTATAATTTTAAAGTAGTTAGGAGAAATATCAATGAAATAACTATAGTTCCGTAGTTATAAATAAGAGAATATAATTATCAAAAACGCAACAATTAAAAAAATTAAATAACAATTATTTCTGAATATAAACTGATTTTTGCTGGTTTAATAACGATTTTTTTTTACACGCTAGTTATCTATGGTAATAAAGTCGCTTGATTCTTCCGTCTTCCAGGATAATATTATAGTACAAGAGCCGGGAAGAAAAAAAGGCAGTTATCTCACCCCAATTTTTGATTACTCTAAAGAAAACTATGTATAATTAATAGCCAAAATTGATGAGTCTGCCAAGCATAGGTAGGGTGAATAAAAACCTTTTTTACGGATTTTTCAAAACCTTAAAAAACACTAATTTTTCATTCGGTGCTCTATATCTTAAAAACTCCCAACACCACTAGAAAACCTAAGCACATTATTTAAAGAAGAGTACATTTTCTGAAATATTAGCCTTGAAAGAGCTATTTACGTCAGATAGTTCTCGAGATATAGCTTTTTAAAAAGCAAAATTTCTTAAAAATCTACTGAAAGATTAGTACTTAGTTAATATATTTTGAGAAATCTATATCTCAGGAACTATGTGACGTACAGATATCTATTAGCACTCAAATTAAAGCTAGTTTAATGGACTATAGAGAAGTTTATGACCTTTAACTCTAGATCAATAAGACGCAGCACATATGTCTGCCAACACTCAAAATAAAGGAAATTTAACTTACTATAAAGTAGTTTATGATACTTATCTTCGTAGGGGTAGTAGTTTTTATGATATTCACAGATGAATATAAATTTGGCAAATGAAAATTTGTCCGAACAACTATAAATCAATTTATTTTAGCAAATTTCATGTGAACTATTACTCCTACGAAGATAAACATCGTAAACTACTTTATAGCTCATTAAACTAGCTTTAATTTGAGTGCTAATAGACATCTGTAAGTCAAATGTTTTTTGAGATATAAATTTTTAAAAATAAATTCACTAACTACTGATCTTTCAGTACGTCCCATACAACATTTTTACGAAATGTTGCTTTTTAAAAAGCTATACCTCGAAAACTATTTAACGTAAATAACTCTATTAGGGCTAATATTTTAGCAAATTTACTCTTCTTTAAATAATGTTCTCTTAGGTTTTCTTTTGTTGTTCCTACTTTTTAAGATATAGAGCTCCGAATGAAAAATTATTTTTGTTTATCCTTTTGAAACAGCCGCCATTTGTTATTCCTCCTACCTATACTTAGCAGACTCATCAATTTGGACTATTAATTATACATAGTTTTCATTAAAGTAATCAGAAATTGGGGTGAGATAGCTGCCTTTTTTCTCCTCTTGGGCTCGTGTCCTATAAGGTTGGGTAGATTTCGATGGGTCCTGTGGCGAGGATGCGCGGCGATGAAATCCCAAATAAGGTCCTATTCGAGCAGCTTTTTCACACTTTACAGCAAAGTATCTTCTTCTGACCTATTCGAGTGGTTCATCTTATCTTTCATTTCATAATTCGTTTTTCTAATTTATTTTTGTCTAAAAGGCCTCTTACTTCGACTTATATTCATTATTATATTTTGAATCTTTTGTTTATATTTTCTTTTGTTGTCCTCGACAAACAAATTATAAGCTTTCCTTCAAAAAGACTACGTCGATTTGGGTGTCTCTAGCTCTCGTTATACCACTAATGTATCCATAATGTTAGTTATTTTCATATTTTCTAATCATTCTATATATTCTTTTATTTATTAATTGTTCCTGTTTTTATTCTTAGCCCCGGTGAAGGCTAAAAATTCTGGCCGAAGCGTTGGCACTAATAAATAAGTTAGATTATTAGCGTTCTTTACAAACCTCTTTCCCGACCATCTTCTTCTCATACTACTAATGTATTATTAATAAGTATAGATATCTAATAGCATGTTTTAGACAATATTGTATTGTTTTAATTTCTGGTAAAATGGAGGCAATGGACGAATATTACTTCCTTTGGAAAATTGTTAGTTACAAATTAATTTTCCAAGGGTCCCTTAGGAAGAAAAATTGAAAGTTAAAATGGAGATAAGTGGATGAATTATTAAGGGTTGAGATATTTCGAGAGGAAAATTAAACCCTTAAACCATTATAAATTATAACTCTGAAGGGGGAAGGGCTCTTGGGGTTACCTTAGCTAGACAATTTATCCCCTTCCATATTTTAATTTTATTTAAAAATTAAAAAGTTTATATTCGTCTCATGAAGAATTTACTCTTGGCCTAATCGGGTCATGTGGATTATTTGAATAATATAAATTCATGTCGTTTATGATAGATAACAGATTTCTGTTTGTTCTTTTTTAGTGGGACTCATTTTTAATTAATTGATTTCATTTTCTTAAACAAGTGCCATTTGGTTACGCGTCCTACCCTCTCTTCGTAACTCTTCGTTTTATACCTCTACTCACTGCTATTACATTATTTTTTTTTTTTTATATTTCAATAAAGCCTGTCAAACAAATTTTCTACTTAGGACTTTATCTTGACAAGAGTCTTAACTTGGAATCCCCATACAAGACTGAAACTACAAGAAACTGCTCGTAGATTCCGATTACCACTACTACTTTACGAAGGCTCTAAACTTCCCATTCACTACAAAAAATCTCTTATGCACTAAGATAATAAGACTGATTTGAACGTATGGAATTGAGCTTTGGGCTGCCTCTAAACCATCAAATTTTATTCCGTATCCTTACAATCCTTAGAATCCAAAATCCTCCATATGCTCCTTATTACTTCACAAATAAACTTAGACTGAGGTCTTTTATGGACCTCAACATCCAATTCGTTGCAGATTTTGCCCGAAATAAATATGTCTCCTTTCGTTTCAAAATCTTTATTAACCGAAAGCCGTTAGTTCTTAATCTGTCATCTTGATAATCCTCCGAGGTGTCTGAAAAGAAGATGTCCAAGAAATATTTTAATTTTAAGCAATGAATGAAGTACAAAAACTTATTTATTGTATTTTTTCCACTGATAAATTTCAATAAATGAATAAGAAATAATTTTATTTAATAATTTTTTTTCGGTTAGCTCTTGTGGCTCTTTGGCCGTCCGAACCAGCCTTATCCACGCCTGTCTATCTTAGACTACTACTTCCAGTTGATTCTATCTATCCATCTGGTTTTTGACCTCCCACGTTGTCTCTTGCAATCCTAACCTCCTAACCTTCATGTCGTGAGATATTGACTGATCAGTCCCTGCAAGCAGTTCAGTGTTAGTTCTCCTCCGCTATGTGCCAAGGCTCTGATCACAGATCGCTCCTGTAATAGTACGGAGGACTTTCCATTTAAATTTCTTGATTCTGCTTTCTAGGGTACCTGTTAGGGCCCAGGTCTCGCAGGCGTATATCAGGGCTGACTTTATGTTTATTATATATTTTTCTTAAGGGGGAGTAACCCATTTCTCCCCCCCCCCACCTAAAAACCGACCAACCTCCATTTTACAAATTATATAACTGTTAATTTAGTTCTCCTACTCTTTACTCAAATTTTATAATTATAATATACATGGTACTGGATTTAGACTTTTTTCTTTTAAATCACTTTTAATCCTCACACAAGACTGAAAAGA
>NW_027105652.1:1448270-1450546 GCF_000696795.3 Halyomorpha halys | reverse complement strand
CCTGTGGCTTTGCTCTTTCCTGTTACCTTTCTGTTATAGTTCTCTCCCGATTTATAGTAATTGGAATGTTTTATAGAATCTATAAATGGACGTCGTGCTATCGAAAAATAGTCTGAATCCCGTGAATCTGACTGAAAAATAAATACTGAATTTTCCCATAATTTTTAAGATATCCCATAATCTTTATTTTATATATTTCTAAGGCATTACTTTTATATTAACCTATTTTTTTATGAAACAAAAATAGTTAACAACTAGTTGTTAAAGTTCTGCTATGCCATGAACCGGAGACAATTTAGAATCCCAAATATTAATAGTGCTTTAGATTCTATCCTACAAGCTAAAGCAATATTGACTTTTAGACTAGTCAATCTTCCAAAAAAAAAAAATTATCTCAACTCAATGGTATGTAGATTGTCTTTAAAGTACTAAATATTTTTATATTAGAGATTAGTCTTGTATATTACAAAACAGCCGTTACTTTCTTATTTAGGATTACAATATATTTTATATACAGGAAAGTACAAGTGGAATCTGATTTCAGTCATAACGACTTTGAAAATACGAAAACATTTAATTTATCCGTTAAATAATTATCAAAAATTATTTAATTTTGCACGTTTTCCATTGTTAATAACTACTGAAAGTGAGATATTTTAGTAAAAATCAAAATAATAATAAAATAAAATGTGGTATATTTTTCCAAGAAGCCTGATATATTATGTCACAGAGTCTTCTATTATAAAATACTCTAAATTAAAATAAATACCATGAGACGCGGAGGAGTCAATTTTTCTAAATCTTTCGTCAGTCGATTGTGAGTTGGTAGTGCATTGAGAATTCAATTCCTGGGACGCACCTAATTTTGTGCTAGCTACTATAGTGACTCTTGGGGCACCCTTATAACCATACAAACATTCTTATCTTATGCATTTGTAATATTCCATTCTATATAAAATAATATTTGAAACCTCGTGAGTCCAATAACCAACTAGTAATAAGAACCTCTAATAAAAATAATTAATGGAAGATTATTGATTGACCGTGTGTATAGATGAATGGAATATGGTCCGGGTGCGGTAAAAAAAAAAAACTCAAATAGTAGATAATTATACTATTTTATTGAGCCAACGTTTCGCCCAACGTTGCAGGGCTTCGTCAGGGCTGTTTTGACGGCAGTCAAAAATAAAGTGAGATAAATTAAAATAATTAATCGTTTATATTTTTACCTTGATAAATAAAATTAAGTAATATTGTTTTCAAATCGTTTATCTAATAAATAATAATATATACACTAGTCGAGTTTTGTTACGCATTACCTATCTCATAACGCTAGCTGGATCGTCAAGGGTGGTTAATTAGGTTACGTTAATTTATACTTTTATGAAGAGGATTAATTAATTTGGTATCAGTGGATATTTAGACATCAGGGATGATTCAATATCAGTTGTTCCGACACGGTCGTAGGGAGAGATCGAGTTTGCATATCTGCTACATCATTAGTGGCAGTGATATTAGTAGTTGTCATTTGTTAGAACAATAGTTGCCATGCTTGTTACGTCGCGAATGGAACTCCATTCTCCTGTTTAGTATTAGTTATCGCAGGGATCTCATGCGATGATATTATTGTTCGGATATCGTTGCCTTTACCTGAATGTCAGGAAGGAAAGCTCTTTTGGACATTATATTTTACTAATGTTATTAGACTTAATTGTAAAGATATAGTAAACAAACTAAATGAAACTGAGTAAAATGTGATAGATAGGGAAGATAGTTCGGGTGGCGGTCAATAAAGGTATCAAAATAATAAAATCTTAGTTGGTAGGAGAACTTCATTCTTATCAGCCCTGACAATGCCCAGCAAAGTGGGGTAAAACGTTGGTTAACAATAAATATTTTCTTTTACTATTTTGATTCCTTTATTGATCGCCACTAGAGCCCTGATTAATAATGAAAGCTAATAGTATTATTTCAAAATACAAGTATCGAAACAACGTGTTAATTACATTAATAATGTTTTTTTTTCATAATAGGGAGGATTATTAGTGATAATACAGTAGTTAAAAAGTACTAAAGTACAAGTTACTATTGTACAAGTCGGTGTAATTGTATAAAGTTAAATTGACAAGACTAATAGTATTAGTTTGTAATTTATTATGAACCAGGACACTGGACTATCTTCCTCCAATCTACTTTATACGGTGCTATGGTATTTTTATTGTATTCCCTTTATTAGGAACTTATTATTCCTGTATTCAATAATCTACAAGGATTAT
>NW_027105652.1:1436233-1448220 GCF_000696795.3 Halyomorpha halys | reverse complement strand
TCTATTAGATTTTAAAAATAATTAAAAAAATCAAAGAATAAAAACCTCTGTCACTCTCTTTTTATATAACAAACCTTTCATCACTATTCCCATATTGAAAAAAAAAATTATTGTCGAACCTTTTTGACTGGACTATAACTAACATTCTTAAAATTGTCTAATTCCATAAAAATATTTGATCTAATAGAACATGTTTTATTCACACAATATTTATGTAAAGCTACATCCTGAATAAAATGTGACGTTTATGGATTCATTTAAATATTAGGTATACTTCTTTCTTATAAATATCAATATTTAATAACAATACATCAAATGCTTTGTTGGAAATTTAAACCTTCATATACTAACATTTTATAAAGGGCCAGTTAATTTTTCTCTAAAGACTTGGTCGGTGCTTAGTGGGAGTTAATTGGTCCCTAAATCTCCATACATTTTCTTCCTCTATTTAAGACTTCCAGGGACACAAACAATAATAAACTCAGAGGCCATCCATCTAGATTTAAAGCCAGTGAAGTTCATCTCCAGACACATTTAAGACCTCGTAAATATTTCAGAAGGCTCGGCGATATTTTTCAACTAATTCATAACGAATTCTAATTTTGTTAAAATTGGCTTTCGTTAATTATTACTATACTTTATTATAGTACGTTTATTTCTTATTACTCATTTATACTTTACTGATTTTGCCGAATGATTAACAATTCGAAAAGTTTAGATAAATTTCATGCTTCAACACATCTATAATATAATTTTTATTTCATCGCCTAAAGATAAAAAATGTATTAGTCGTTATTATCAATCATTAACATAGGGTATTCCGATCGTTTCCCACTCTATAAACATGACCATTTCAGCTTGCGTTCCTCAGGAACTTAACATATTTCTGGTGAATAATCTGAGAGAAAATAGGTTAGAAATATAAAGAATGTGGTGGGTAAAATAATTACTAATGGAAAAAAGATCCTGGAAGTTTAGATACACAACTTCCTAGAGAAATTTCCATTTGTCATTCATATAGACAATGTGAACTTGGATTGAAGCGTACAATGTAAATTTATCAACCAGAGGATTATTGAGTATTAAGATATTCACGGAGATAGCAGTTGATTGTTTAAAACACGGTAAGAATAGAGGTTCAGATGACATTACCCCGGAACTTAATTTCAGGGGAGAACCATTGAAGAAGATCCTACGGACAATATTTCCGGAAATTTGGAATAACAAGAGAATACTAGCATAGAATATAACATTGGAAGCAAAATATTATGATCCCCATCCAAAAGAAGATAACTCAAACAATCTATGAATACTATAGACCTCTTTGTGTTTCTTCAGTGAAACATAAACTATGTACGAAGGCTATAAAACAATTTCAAAAAAGCCGTAGGAGAAGAACATGCTGCTTTTCGTTTTGACAGTCCAGACTAATTGTTTTCCCTGAGGATATCGGGAGAGAAGGAACATACATTTTACTTTTCTTGACCTAAGAGCTTCAGTTCACTCACCTCTATATCACGGAATTTGGATTGCATTGTAATAGAGGAATGTTCCACAGGATATGAAAGTGTTATTAAATTAATATATCTAGACCCAAAAGTATAGTTTATCTGTATGGCGCAAAATCTGCACCATTAATGTTCCTTAAGGGAGTGACGCAGAGTGAAAGTCTTAGAAATTTATATTTAATATTTCTATGGACCAGGTATTGAAAATATGATTCATAGAAAAATTGTGGAATTTCAGAACCTAGTGCTAGTTCAAAGTTTAATTTATGCAGATAGTGATTGGAGAACGTCAACAAGTGGCTGTTAATGAACAGTCTGATTTATTGAGAAGTTAAGAATTGAATATAACGCCTAAATTGAATAGAATGCATAAAATCATGTATAGGGTGTATCAGGGTTAAGTATCCTAATCGGAAATATGAATAAGGGATCCGTTAACGCTTGGTTTAGAAGATATTTACGTCTAAATATTTTCATTTTTATGAATTATTTAGGTTATTACGAATGAATTAATAGTGACTCAACTATTTTATTAATGAAATTCAAACACTAATATATATTATATGTTGTTCAATGTGATCACCTGATATGTATTGACGTTTTAACAATTATTGATACTATTAAGGTCTTTTGTTCCGATACCTGGCCAATGTGGGATACTTTTCAAGGGACATTTCAGAGGGACACCTGTGTTAGTATACCACAACGGTCTCGTATCAGAGCTTTTAACACCTTAGTGTACCACTGTTCTTGGCACATGCCGAAGGATCAGAAGCCAACTAAGCAAGTAGAAACCCTTCCTAGACACGTCAGAACAGGCGTTTTGTCACCTATGGCCAATGAGGAATCAGATTTCAAAAAGGTAGCGCCTCTAAGGGGAGGTGGGATAAAAGGGGCAGGACAACTAGACCAGGAAAAAAGAGCATTGAAGACGATGACATAGAAGTAAGAAGACCGAAGTGAGATCAAGATTCGTTTTGACACAATGAAGTTCTAAGAAGGGCAATGAGGCCTGGCTAGCCATCACTTATGCCAAGACGACACCCACGCCGAAGACGTCACTTCACCTCGACACGCACAACCCAAATCAGCAGCTATATGTATACATTAGGTAATAAGTTATAATGTGATAATCATATTTTATGGCAAAACATTTGTATCAGTTCAATCATTTTGTAATTTCATTTTATGACAATAGTGTAATAAATATAAATAAATGCTCTGTTCCCCGATATAGTTTATAAACTATTATATAACCCAATACCACCCCTTATTATGTTATATATTTTCAATCATAACAAGATTTTATAAATAAAACGGTATTTTATAAATATAATAGGTAACTGGTAAACACAAAATAAGTCTCTGGAGAAGAATCCAATTATTATCATTAGTAGGACTCGATCTTAATTAATTAATTAATTAGCTTAATTTTGGATAATCGCCTTTAGCGATTATCTTGGCATCCCGACCTAAGATACATAGCACACCTTGGGCAATAAAACAGCCTCGGTATTTTTCTTCCTCAGCAGTAGTGGCCGAATGGCACCAGGTATGTTATTGTTAACCATAAAAATTTTCAATTATCCTTCTACGTAAAAATAAAGGCTATTGACCGGGCTGACATAGATATCTTGTTTAATGTTTGTAGTATGTGATACATTCTTGCTTTATTTTCTATATGAGTCAGAAAGTTGCCTAATCATTATGAAACATGAAAGCAAACTTACGGTAGCAAAAATGAGATTCTTAAGGGAGGTTATGAAAAAATCTTCCCTTCTTGATTTTTTTTTTATGGCTATGACATTGATATTTATAAATACATTTCTAAAAAAAGAGAAAAGAAAACTCGATAACAAAAGGTGACGAATAGTATTTTAAAGAACAATAGGTATCGAAATAAAATATTGAAAGTGTGTTTCATTTTTTTCTTCTTAGAAGACAAGATTTAAATTTACCTCTTGTATACAATTTTAAGTCTATCTTTCAACATGATTTCAGCCCTTTCTTTCTTCTCCGAAACATCTCTTGACTTTCTTCTTGGGAACCAGTAAATAAGAAACAGCATAAAAAATTTTGATGGAAATAAAAAGTTCCTGTATTAAAAGAAAAAAAATGGTAGTGCTTTATTTCTATAGATTATACTCAAGGAGGTTCTTATTATTTATTATTGCTTTTTTTTGTTTATTAAATTCTCTATCACCTTTTGAACATTTTTTTCTTTATTGAAAATTACAATTGTGAATATTTTTACATTTAGTAAATTTGTTGTAAGTCATTATGGAGTGATACAGGTGTGTAAAGAAACTACCCATTGGTAGCATTTTTGTACTTAATCGGTTTTATGAAACATCAGCAACATTAGCAATAGATACATGTCATCTAAATCATCGATTTGTTGGATATCTATATAATGTATTTAATTTCGAGAATTTTTTCAAGATATCCAAAAATAAATTATTAATTCTTATTTTTTTTTTAATATTATAAATTTTTTTTTTACTTACCAGCTATCACAGAATAATCGACGATCTAATTTGTTCAGGTTACTAACGAATATATGTTCGTGTTCACTGTAATTAAAATATTATAAATGCTAACTTAAACGACATAAGAAAAAAAGAAGTTGGTTTAATAGTTGACTTCCAAACTTGACTTTGCAGCTTTGCAACCTGGGAACATTTTGGATTTTTATTTCTGTGGTGGTCCCATGAAATGAAAACTTGACCCCTCGCCATGGGGATAGGGATAGAATAGGGTAATCTATAGATACTTCCCCCACTCTCCCCCCATGTCAGAACTAGTTATTTCAGGGAGTCATAAAAAAAAAGAAAAAAAACAGTGAACTCATAAACTTCCAGAACCATAATACGTGGTAGGTACCATTTGATCCATCTATACTCTCAGTTTGTAGTTTGTATGACTATTTTCATAAAAAAGAATGAATGAGTAATAATATAAGCTCAATCATATTAATTAAAATAAAAATAATATTACGAAAGTGAATCAAACGAATCGAGATGAAACTGTGTGTTAACTCATTGAAGCTTATTATGCTTACAGTTTTCAATTTCCCCGGAAAATGGAGGTTATTCTTAATTTCCTGATTATTGATTGTATTAAAGAACGCTTTTTGATTTAACCAATCCAATTAATTACCTTTGAACTGGTAACGCCGTACATGTTTTTAGGTAAATTATTAGGCCGACTTAATTATACTAATGAGGTGATTTATGCCCCCTAAATCGCAACCAAACGGACATCTAGTCAAACAAAAAGCGTATTAAAGAAGCTCTGTTATTGACAGATTTTTAGCCGAAGGCTTTTATTCCCTCATTTTATCTGATATTCCCCAAATAATACGAATTGCATGGTCAAATTGATAGTAAGAATAGTATGGTTAAATTAGGTTAAAAAATGCTAGTTAAAAACTGAGGTAAGAATTCAGTAAGTCTTAAGAGGCTTGTTTTTAATGATATTAGTTTTTTCCCGTTTATTAGAGAGTAATATGTTTTACATATAAACCCATATTTTAACGTTCCTTTGATACAATATTTGTCAAGCGCAAATTACTACTTTTATCACTAAGATACAACTTGTAAAAAGTAATAGTTCTTGTGGTTAACAAGTTAGTTATAAATTAGTTTTGGACTAATTTATAACTACCAACTGTGGAGTTCAATGTTTTCCTTTTTTTGTTTCCATGTTGTAACTTTCTCATAAAAACAATTTGAATGTAAATTGTGAATTTGATGTAGGATTGTGACACCCTTTATAAAATATTTTTTGAGCTGTAACCACTTTTTTTAAAAATTCTGTAGTTGTATCAATAATTTCTAAGTTTAGAGAAAAAAAAAATAGAATAACTAGAATTATTGTAATAATTCCACTAGTTTCACTAGTTTCCACTTTCAATAATAATTTTTTATTTTAAAAAAATAGTCAAAGTTCACTCAGACTGTTTTTATTTCAAATTAAAGTTGTGTAAAAAAGGTAAAAAGAATGGCACATTATCTCCGTGTAATAAAAATACTTTTACTACCCCTAACGACGTAAATTTTTAATTTATTTCAAAATAGAAATGTGAAATGCGAGTTTTTAGAAAGATAACTACAGATTTATCTTTCTGCACTAAATTTAGCCATTGGCAAAAAAAAATAAAGTCCCAGGCCATGCTATTGTTTCAGACAAAAATTAAATACTCTGAGAAAACTCTAAAATAATTTGGCAGAATCTTACTTCATTTTATGGTACTAGTTCCAATATTGTTTCCAATTTATATTTGTTTAAATGTTGGAGGCTAAACCAACATTGCACTTTATGCATTGTTTAAGAAATATATTTAGTGGATTCTTGTTAATTATAAGCACCAAAGTTAAACGTTAATGAAGATGAAGATTTAATAATAATTCTTAGATAGATCGAAATTGGATTTACTTTTCAGAACCAATTTTTTTAAAGTCTACAATTTAACAGCCAGGGATGTGTTAGGAACGGATTTTTGTCCGTAGAAACTATATGAGAAAATTTCAATGACACTTTCACTTGATTTGCTCGCGAATGTTCTCTTTTCGCCTCCGGTATCTTAAAAGCACTTTTGTCTGATAGTTATTCAAAGCGAATTACAATCTGCTACCCACGGGTAAGTTCTGGGTTAATTAGTTTTAGTGGTTCGTCATCTACTCTGTTGAAACCAATTTTCCCTTGCAGTTAATTGACCTTTCTGCAGAATTAGGCAAAATATTTTTTCAATCAACTTATTCTGCTTGATTGGCCTCTCATATTCTTCTCAAAATGGTTTATTGGAGGTCGGAACACAGGCAGGAGGAGGATGTGAAGACATGGACATCGGCTCCAACGAAGAGCTACTGACACCGCTAAGCTGCGTGATATAGTAAGATAAGTCGGACTTTTCAGTTTATATTCTTGAATGCCAATAGTAATCAGGATTGATTAAACTTAGATTCAACAGGACTATAAAAGATTTCAACTAGTATTTCTGAATTAATAGTTATTAAACTTTAAGTAAATAGGTCTACCCTGCTCTCTCATGAATTATTATGGCTCAAAATGTTTATAGTTTTAAATATATAAAAAAAAAATGCAAACTAGACTTCAATTCATAGTTAAGAATACCTACATGCCATTTCACAATTATACCCAAGTAAATCGGTAAACGTGATACCGATTTAGAAGATATCTAATGATTAATTACATCTTGTATACCATAGCAAGAGAGTCTATGGTATCTAGTCCTTGAATTAAATACAGTTCTAACCGTTTTAAGTCGGTTCTTATTAGGAGCCGATTGAGATAAATAAAATAAATATAAATACAAATATACAGGTACTAAATAAAATGCAGTCGTGGAACCCCCATTCAGCATTAGAACAGCTTGAATAGCCACGACATAGCACTTGGTTCCAACTTATATATTACTAGCTGTTATATGTACTAGCGTATTAACTTAGTTAAATATGGTGCTGAATATACCTCACTGAGCATCACAGGACAAATTATTAGTTGTTCCTTTGAGTGATTTAGGTTATATTAAACATTCTTGGTCTCAGTTTTAACAAATAATATGGTATCTTTAAAAAAAAAAAAAAATGTGGCATTAAAATTTAATGAACGGTCATTGTAACTGTTCCTTCCCAGTACAAACGTGGAAATCGAAAAATAGCAAGAGTTTTGGCTTAGAGGGGATAAAGGTTTATCCTAAGAGGAGCGGGCTTCGAGAAGGTAAGCTCCATTTGGAATCAGGGGCTCTTGAATTATAAAGTCTCAGGACCAGGCAGGGGCTAAATCCTTCCGAAATAGGAAACGCGATCCTTCTCGGGCCAATGGATGGAAAATTCTTGAATCGGATAGATTAATTGATGCTGCGTCACCATCTCTTTTCCCCTGCCTGCTATCCGCCAATGGTGATTGCTTTCGATTCCCCCCTCCAAAAAAAAATAAATAAAAAAATGCTAATTCTTGTGTATAATATATATGATAAAATTATTCCTTTAGGGTATTGTGAAGTAATGAGTGAGAACTTCTATTTATTTATTTACTTTTGGTACTTCCAAAGTAATAATAAATATTTCCTCTTCCAAAGTAACGATCCTAAGTAATGTTTTAATAATTTTATGCTTAACAACCTAATTTATTGTCACTTGAAGAAGTTGGTTCTAACTGACTTAAATGATTATCAAGGTCAATTAACAAAACTTAATATCTGTTAGTTCAGAACAGTTTATCCATTATTCCTATACACATATACATATACATGGATTTATGCAGACCTTAATTTGCTAAAAAGACGTGGTTGAGAAACACGCGAGTTAAGGAACCGGTATTATAAATTTAAACAATTGCCCCTTGCCCAACTGAGCCTATGTCACTTTAGACATATGGTTGCATCTGTCCACATTCTCTTACAATTTTATAGAAAAAAGGAATCCAATAAAAACGACTAGGTTCTAAGAAGGCCCCAGAGACCCTTCTAACAGCCGTTTCAAGCCCTTAGTATCCTGTATCAATGGCAAGGGCTGACACTTAGGCAGGTACATGCTGTCATCTCACGATGGAACACATGAAAGTTAGTTCTCACGAGATCATGACTCTTACCCCAATTTCTTAGAAGCCTCACACCCTGCTTCTAGTCACGCCTTTTTCCCCCTCCTAGATATTTACTTCTAATTTCATAGGCTCTCTAGGCTACGCCTAATTTCCTAAATTATCTGATTGGTCCAAACCCGTTCTCCTATTTCATTATTCTTCCTACCCCCTCTTCTCAAGTGTACATATATATTTCCTAGCTCTAGATAGCTAAACAAGAAGAGAGACACAGTGTAATAGTAAGAGTAACATGTAGATCTTGTAAATATGTTAGAATAAACTCATTTTAGTCTTCACTGATTCTTATGTTATTTAATTCGCGCTAATACCCAGGCCACGTCATTCAAACGTCTACAGAACTGAGGTTTCCCCTTACAGAAGTAGTATCACTAACGTATTTTAAGATTATATTAGCTGACCATATATAATTAATTATAGAAAGATATTTCTCTGCTGGAGGTCAAGAGTGGTATACAAATAGGAGGAAAAACTTACAAATATTGACACTATTATTATAACAGAGCATTGTCAGAGTTAAATGAGAGCAAGATAAAATATTTGTAAAATGAAGATCATTAGATTAGAACTTTTCATGTATATTCTAATAGTCTTATCATATTTTACAATTTTTGTATTTTTTCTCATTAAAGGATAGTTCTGCAGATTTTAGTTTCTAATTAATACTTATTTTTCTCCTGTTTGTGTAACTTCTTTGACCACCACCCGGACTGATGTGCTTTGGCAACATTTGGAATGAAAGTAAACAAAGTAAAAGTAAAAGAAAACACTTACCTATTAAGAATAGGACAAACCTGACACCCATATCTTATCAGTAAAGAGCCGCTTCAAAAATAGGTCAACTACAGTTAGCAACAGTTTTTAAGATTGCTCTTTAAACAATTTACCTTAACAAAGACTCATTCCTAACACATCAGTTATTCTTTATTATGATGAAAATAAAATAAAATAATTAATAATTTTATGCTAGGCCCATACTAAAATGCTACAATGCTAAAATGCTACAATGCTAAAATGCTACTATAATGCAACAATCTTATTATCGCTTTCAAATAATCTTTCCCTACTTTTTTTTTTAATTGGCACTGAAGCACTGTGACCAGTAAGGTCTATTTTTAGAATGCAAGTTCCCTACGTTAAAATTGAGTGTGGTAATTAAAGAACCATGAATAGTTGTATGTATCTATACAACTTACCTTTGCAATTTATAATATAAATAAAACCAACGTTTGTCACTAAAATATTATTTTTTTCGAGAAAATAATATATATATACAATCTATACCAACTGAACGAAATATATTTTTTAGTGTGAGTTTTCAGCTCTAGAAAGAACAAAAAAAAAAAAAAAGGTTCACTATTTGAGGAAATCCCAGAAATACCATATCCATCCCCTATGCATTCGAGTAGGTAAAACTAAAAACACAACAGTTAAAGACTATTTATTTTCTGTTTTGCTCCACTTTTTAGAGCTTCATCAAGGCTAAAAAATACAAAAAAAAACTAAAAATATTTCGACATAGTGAAATAATAAGATACAAATTAAAGTAGGGTTTAAATATGTAGTAATATAAGTGAAAAGAAAATTATAAACAAATCAACAAAACGATGAAATTAAAATAGTTATAATATAAAAAAAAAAGTTTATAGTTTACATAAGATTAAAAAAAAACCAGGAGACATAATAACAGGTAAGGATAGAAAAGCAGATATGAGAAAACAAAATTTAACACACTAAAAGAATGAAAATATCCCCTCCCCTCCGCTCTGCATACTTCCAATTTTTCCCCACTGTTTCGATAACTCTTAACTAGAACAGGTGAGTGGTCCTGATTTGTTCTTTACTTATTTATAAGTATTATTATTAATTTTATTTATTATTTTCTTATCAACCTTTATTTAGTCTCATCTTATTTCTTTGTTTTCCTTCTTTTTGCGTGCTCAATTTTGTTTTCTCATATTTTTGTGCGTTATACATCTCCTGTTCTTTTTTTAACCTAATAGTTTAATTTTTTTAAATATTCGTATCATTGTCTATTTTATATTATAACTATGTTTATTTCTTCTTTTGGTTTATATTTGTCTTTTTACTTATATTTATATATTTTAACCCAACCTTAATTTATTTTTTTGTAACTTATTATCCTTCTATATCAAAATATTTTTAGTTGTTTTTGTATCGTTTTAGCTTTGATGAAGCTCAATAAAATAGAGCGAAACGTCGGCAAATAAACAGTCTTTAACTATTTCTTTGTTTTCTTCTGACCACACCTCAGTCATCTTCTTCATAATTGGAAATAATACGATCAATCATTCATATATATAATAAAACATACTGATATTAATTCACATTTTATAAAAAAAAAAAATAATTGCATAAATAAATTTGCTTACATCATTCATCTGATGAACACGAACAATTATTTGCGTGTATAAAATTCGATGTACCTACTAGATGAGAATCGTTTCATGGTGGTCATTGGTGCTTGACCGAGGCAGTCTTAGGTAGTGATTTGTTGGTAATGAAAAAGGGAAGAGGGAACCTAATGAAAGGCCTTCTAGAATGAAAGTAATTTGTAGTGGCTAGAGCTCTCGGCTCTCTTCCTCAACCGGGCTAATTTTGTAATAGAATGCTTGCTTTAGAGATTGCTGTTGCCTTTAGTGGTTGTCCTTCAGCGAAAATAATTGTCTGCTAAAGGTCATTATTTGAAAAAGTGTTTGCGATCAGTATCTTAAATACAAAGACATACCAGTTGAAAAACTGAGAGACCCTTTACTTTGTTGATTCATATAAACATCAAGAAATCCTGAAAGGTATTGGTGATTCCATAAAAAAACATTATTCCAGAAATAAACCTGCAAAGTGTGAGCTTCGACCTTAAATTAAATTAATAACTATTTTAAATTCATACAATCAATTTCCCTTCCAGAATTGTTGAAAAATCATATATGAAACTTTTTTTTTTTACATTATTTATAAAAATACAACATACAATACATAAAAATGATGTGTTGTTTCTCAGATTCTAACTAAAAAGTAGGTGTCATCCACAAGCACAGACATATCAGATATCTCGAAATTATATCAGATTAGGTGAATACGGGGCACGTTCACCCTAAGGTTTTTCCCTACCAGCATTCAGAATCCTATTGGTCGCTCTCTGACCAGTCACCTTCTTCTCCTTTGACTGACAGTTCGTTTACAGCGCCAAGTCAGGTGTGCTTATAGTAATTTTTCTTGTATCAGATTAAACTGTTATAGTTCTCTACAAACACTAATGAATAAACAAAGTATATAAAGATATGTAAGGATGCCAGCTAAAGTGAATGTTGTTGTTTTGTTTTTTTTAATTTGTAAAACTGTTTTAAACGTAGCGTTGGTCCTCAAGAATCGGGAACGCAGACGTGCCAGGCCATCATGTGTCATTGTTTGTTACAGAATTAGTTATTTTCATATTATAATTATTTAATGCTAGAGGGTTTTATACACATTTAATTTGTATGATACAGTGAGAGAACCCAAGATATAAATAAATTGAAATAAGAAGGGAAAACAATCTGTCATACCGACAAACACTTGAGTAATAGATGTGTAACAGTGAGCGAGCACGTAGTTCCGCGGTAACCCTACAGGGGCCAGCACTACAAGCGTCTAAGCAGCTGTATACTTGTATATAAGTTTATTATTATAAAAATACGATCTTTTGTGTAAATGTATATAGGTCAATATGTAATATGTAAGAATGTTAATTATAAAATAAAAAGAGATCGAGCAATAAGATTCTACGGAACTATCTCAAGTAAAGTTAAAAGAGTGAATTCTCAGTGATAACCGATCACATGAGGCCTTCAATTA
>NW_027105652.1:1432549-1433079 GCF_000696795.3 Halyomorpha halys | reverse complement strand
CTAACACACGCTTTCAATCAGAAGCCTGAAACCGTGACGCCAATAAGGACTCGCTGACTCATCTACATTAGCCAATTTACTACCGACGTGTGTTATAAACTTGGAAACGACAACATAGTGGCTGATGCACTTTCAAAAATCGAAGAGGTCCAAATGCCTGACGACTTCGTCGCACTCTCAGAGGCACAAGAAAAGGACGAAGAACTCCAACGCATAAAAGACCAGCCTAACTTAAAATTTAAAAGCATGGAAATACCAGGCACGGATAGGTCTATCCAAGAGCGATGGCACCGAACATTGAAGACTGCTATCACAGCTCACCTAAACAATGTCAACTGGACAAGGGTATTGCCAACGGGACTACGAGCTAGCCTTCGCGAGGACCCTTCGTCTAGCATAGCTGAGGCGCTCTATGGATGCCCTATACGTCTCCCAGGAGAATTTCTTGAAGAGAACTAGAAGAAATTTGAACCTCACGCGGCACTTCAAGAATTAAAAGAAAACATCTCCAAACTGCGACCAGCCCAGTC
>NW_027105652.1:1427709-1431312 GCF_000696795.3 Halyomorpha halys | reverse complement strand
CGCCTTGTCGTGGGCCTTCTGTAAAGAGATATCAGGCTTGAGAAATCGCCTAAGACCAGACAACCCCGACAGATGCATTTCAACTTCAACAAACATTAGGGAAAGAATAAAATAAGATCTAAAATGAAAAAGAAAAAGCACAGGGGTCAAAAAAGAAATAAATAGAGCATGGTCAGAAATAACGAAATTAAAGGAAAAATATAAGGAGGAAGTAAATCGAAAAATCTTAGAAGTGATTAAAGAAAGTTGAAGTGGTCACTTTAAACCTAGGAATACAGATCGAATAAACTTATTTTAATCTCTCTAATGTTGAAAGGCATATGATAGAATATACTGTTAAATGACACCCTTCCTATATCTCTAGCTAAATTAGGGAAGCTTCTGCTATATTTCCAAAAATTATTGCACTATGTTTTTGATCCAGTTATGAGGAATCAACATCTCTATAATTCAAAAATGAATGCACATAATTCAATGGAATTTCACAATTAAAGTTTATACATATACAACATCCCTACAAAATTTGAAGAAAATCTTGGACGGTAAGGGTAAATATATCCATATGACCTCTCTCTTAATATCAGGCATGCAGCTTTCCAAGGTACTTATAAACCATGCAATTTAGTTTTCTCCCTTTCCTTTTCATTTCTTACATACCGGAGAGAGTACATTGAGGTAACTAACTTATTTTAACCTATGTGGGAGATCAAGATTTCATTCCGTCGACAACCACAGAAATGAAAAAACGCCAAACCCAAAAACAAGAGTCGCCGGGAGGACCGCAAGGGTCACGGTTGTGGAAAGATTGGGCATTTAGTGGCGCATTTTCCGCGCAGGAGATGCTTCAAATGCGAAAATGAGGTGCACATAGCCAAACAGTGCCCATATATATGTACTAAAGAAGTGATGTGGACCGTGGCTTACCTCATATATGATGACGTCTTTACTATACAAGAGAGAGTGAAAACGGATAAACTAGCTCCGATTTGAGAACTATTGAGTATAAGAATTGTGCTGGAAGGAGCTAGACGTAAAAAAATTGGAATTAAACTGATGTCCATGGAAGTTTCACGCCGTTAAACAAGATAGAACGAAATAGAAAAGGAAGATGGTCCGGGAGTGTTCAAAGTAAAACTCAAATTGTGATAAAACTTTTTATATTGAGCCAACGTTTCTCCCCACGTTGTAGGGCTTCATCAGGGCTAAAAATGATACAAACTCCTCAATGGTGTAAATGTGAATGAGAAAAGTAAATGAAAAAGATGTACAATGAAACGTAAGAACTAAATAATTTAAGAATAATAAATTCTTATAGACAATTAATGAAAACGGAAATTATAACAGATAAAAAGCAGAAATATAAATTAAAGTGCAAACTAAGAGATGGAAAGAACGGAATATAAGAATAAAATCAACGTACCATACAGACTAGAAGTCAGAGGCACAGTGAACTGTTTTGACAGCATGTATTTTTATACTCTCTCCTACTCCCCTCATCTGACAGTTAAAGTACGTTACCTTTGAAAATAATTTTAAGGTAAACAGTATAAAAAATTAAAGAAAATATTAAACAAAGACAATCGAATAATAATATACATAATGGGGGGGGGCAAGAAATTATATTTAAAAAAAATTATAAATATACACGGATAGAATACACAAAAGAAATAGAGTTAAAGAATGGATACAATAAATATAATATGATGAAGAGAAGACATTATACAAAATAATTAGAGGTACACCTGTGTGTAATTTATATATTGGAAACATTAATAATAACCAGGATTAATAAAATAAATGAGGGATGCTAAAATTCTATTGGGGTCCTAAAATGATCCCTTGATTATTACGTATTTGTTGTATTATGAGGTTGGCCGAAACACAATAATTGAGGAAATATTTATTTGAGTGAGAAATACAAACTAACTTGTTGTTTTATAATTCTATTTCTAGTAACCTCTACATTCCTCATTAGTAGTTTTTTCTGATTTCAGATGTTGCACCTAGTTTCTGTTGTTATAAGATTCATTCTTCTTTTCGAATGTCTGCTGATTTTAAAGATCTCAAGAAGGAATTCAACAAGGACTTCATTTTAAAGCTACTCAATGCTGTTGTAAAAAAGAAATAAGCTGAAATGAGTTTTATATCATGTAAATATATGAAATGTGTACATGTCTTATCATGGATTGATTGGTATGCTGTGTAAAATAGCAACACAATGTATTTAAAAAGCATGGCTAAATAAAGCATTTCTCTCTACAGAAATAATTGTAACTGAAGAAGTTAGTAAAAAAAAAAAAAGGAGGACATTTCTGTTATAGAATGTTTATGTTTCTTTTTAATTCTTTTTTTCTTTTTTTTTTTACAATAATCAAGAAATAAAATGTTTTTTCGAAATTATAAATTAGTATTTTCAATTTGTTTCATTAATATCTCAATAGTATAATCAAAACATGAATCTAATACAAAAATATATTTCAAAAAGGAACTAATTTAGTAATTTAGTGAGTAGTAACATATGTCAATACCTTATGTTTACATCGGGACTAAAGATCATCCAGGTCCGTCTGTTGGCGACCTCGTCGTAATGGTCGAGAACCGCTCTATGCCTGGAACCCGGCATGAATAGCGGAGGCGTTTCCTGGCAAGGACGGTGTAGTTAGGGTCATTTCTGTGCGCACGCCTAACGGCAAGATCCTCAAGCATCCTGCATCCTCCGTGGTGACACTGATTGCGGAAAAGGACCCGGAACAAGCAACCTGAGGGTACATCTTGTGTTCAACATTGGTAGTCGTTAGTCGTCTCGTATTTTTAATCGTCTCGCATCATCGACCATCGACCAAGAGGGGTTTGTTAATCGTTTATCGTTAATTTGTGTTTGTGTATGTTGTCTAGTTCTTATTTTCATTGTTTTGCATGTTTTGTTAGATTTTATCGTTCGTGTTGCCTACGGGCCCTTTTATCAGGAGCGGTGTTATTTACCTATTTTTTTATGGCAGACTGCGCCTTCCCCGTCTCTTTGAATTTTTCATAATAAATTCGGCTGAGCCAAATTTAGGTGGACGGTATGTCGGATTTAAGTAATCCGATTTTTGTCGTTGCTTTTTGAATTTATATAAAGTCGGGGTCGGGGGTCTCATTTTCTGATGCCCCTCCCTTTCCGCGGACACCGGAAGGCTCCGAAGACGCTGCGACTGCAATGCCGCCCCTGCCTAAGCATCATGCAAGCTAGGACCTGGCCTACCCCTACCATCACGCCGGAGTCCAGGACACGCTGGCCAGCCATGTAGGTACAAAGACGTCTTTTCAGATATCAGGTGATCACATGGTTTTCACCATATTCGCCCACAGCACAACCTGGACGGTGCCCTTTTCCACACATTAATTTTAATCATAAAATTACACTCGGGACACCTGTAGTATAGCACGAGCAGGTCCCGATGTAAACACCTTCCATGTTTTATGATTCACTTTATATTGATATGTATAAGATATAATATAGAGTTGATATGTGTAAGAGGCTGGAATTTTTTAACTCCTTTTGTCGGCATACCAAAGGAGCCGCCGGGCTTAGTCAGAGACCCGATTGGCAAAACATTAAAC
>NW_027105652.1:1424286-1425459 GCF_000696795.3 Halyomorpha halys | reverse complement strand
AAGAGTTCAGGAGAGTTTAGAGGAAGAGAGAGCGGCTGACCAGTAGGAGACCACAGAGGAGGAAGTGATACATCGCAGGGATTCAGCAGTGGCAAGGGACAAATGGCGGAATGACGCGGGACCCAAGATTCACTCAGCTACTACAGCCAAGCTTGACAAGTGCATTAAAACAAGTAAGACCTTTTCCGTAGTAATTTGAATGGCAATAATAGAATTAATAACTTAAAGTCTATATAAATATCAAAGATCCCAACAAGTACTTCTCAATTCATAATATAACAATTAAAGTATAAGGTATCAAGTCCACCATGCTCTCTCATAATATTCTTACTAATCTATATATGATGGTAAACATAAAATATGTAACAAAGACTTTACCTTATAATTAAGAATCCCTATGATGGTAAATAACACCGGAAAATATGAAGGAAACTTGAATTAGAAATGACTTTTTAATTATGAACATAATTTTTCATTTAATATGGGACACAGTAGGAAAGTTGTTTAATATTTGATACTTTGCCTTGCTGGTTCAAAATGTTTTACAAACAAAGTTTAAGTATTTTCTTTGTCTAACAATACCTGAAGTTTTTACCAGTTAAGGGAGTTTAAAACGACCATGTAGAGAAAAATGTTTTTCAGGTTGGAGTGTAATATCGCTGAGGAAACTTTAAAACAATCTTGAGTTTTCATTTAATCCCTTCAAGGACTAGTGGGTAATCCCAAGGGTGGGATAGTGGGTAGGACACCGTGATTCTAACTCGAAGGACTCAGTTTCGAATCAAGCTGTAGCTGATAATTATTTATTCTGTTACTGTAGTTGTGGTCACCCTGTGGGTTCGGGGATCCCTCTGGAGTCTGCCCAGTTTCATAAAGTGTATACCCTTATTGGAAATAAATCCGGCGGTTGAGAATGATGTTGAACAAATCACCTCATTGCATAACCGTAGTTTAAGAAATACTACTTCCTCACAACCTACTAAACCCCTGATTCTCCCTGGGTTGTGGTCTTACAGATTAAATCCCTTCAGCTAAATAGACATTATCATGTTAAAATTTTTATTAATTTAATTGTACTGTCACTTACATCTCAACAACAAGTAGTTTCCGTATAATAATATCACTGGCAGTAATATCGTATAAATAATATCTATTTTTTTAAATATATTTATT
>NW_027105652.1:1407007-1419206 GCF_000696795.3 Halyomorpha halys | reverse complement strand
ATAAACATAACAAATATAAACTAAAATCTAATTGTTTAAATTGTAGAAAATTATATAGAAAATATATACATATTTTTTAATAATTTATTTATTGTTATTTACAGCTGTATAGATATCGTGGCCATCATCTTTTTAGACGTCTAGAAGGATTATTAGGTAAAGAAGGAGAAGCCAGGTTAGAAACGAGTTGGTTTAGGTGGTTGGGAAGTTTATCATGGAAGGATTGGTATCTGGTTCTGGCCTAATTGGCAACATATGGGACATTGAGGTCATGATGGATGATTTGATTTGTGACAAAGTAAGGAGCATTAAGGATTTTACGAAGGATTTCGGACTGTAAGGATTGGATTCGGGAGGAATTCGATGGTTTAGTGGAGGCCCATACATAGAAAATATAAAAATGGAATATCAATATTTTATTTTGATAATTACATATTTATTTCGATATTTTATATTGTTATAATATCGATATGGAATTTGAGCAACAATTTTTCGATATTATTTTATCGGAATATCGAGATTTCTTTTAAAAGGACTAGAAAATCTGTAGAAAATTTAAGAATGAAATATCAATATTTTATATGATAATTACATATTTATTTCAAAATTTCGATATTGTTGTAATATCAATACCGAATAGTAGCAACAATATTCGGATATTCTTTTATTTAAATATCGATATTTTGTAAAAAGACTAGAAAATTGTATAGAAAATATAAAAATGGAATCGATATTTTTGTTATTTTGATAATTAACATATTTATTTCGATATTTTCTATCGTTGTAATATCGATATGAAATATAATTTTATCGAAATATCAATATTTTGTTTAAAAGCACTAGAAAATTGTGTAGAAAATTTAAGGATAAAATATCAATATTTTATTTTGATAATTACATATTTATTTTGATATTTTGTATGTTATAGTATCGGTATAGAATATTAGCAACAATATTCCGATATTATTTTATCGAAATATCGATATTTTGTTTAAAATGACTAGAATGTAGAATAAAAAATTAAAATCTGAAATATCAATATTTTATTTGAATAATTACATATTTATTTCGATATTTTACATTGTTGTAATATCTATATTGAATATTAGCTAGATATTCTATCAAAATATCGTTATTTACATTAAGAAAATATTGGAATATCGTTGCTAATCATCGATATCTATATTATCCACAATATTGAATATCGAACTGAATCAGAAATTATCGATATAAAATATCGAAAAACCAGTTTTTAGAATTTCATAAGATGTTTTAGTTTTCTTTCATAAAATATCGATATTTTTACAAAATAAAATATCGAAATATCGTTGGTAATCATCGATATCGATATTAATATAACTTTAAAATATCGAAAGGAACATGAATTTATCAATTTAAAATGTCGAAAAATATTTCGATAAAAAATATTATACAATACTTTTTCAAATCATCGATATCAATATTATCAAAAATGTTGAATGTCGAAAAACTATTTTTATGCTTTTCATAAAATTTTCAAACTAAATATCATTATTTCGATGAAAAAGTATCGGAATACTTTTTATAATCATCGATATAGATATTATTAGCAATGTTCAATATGGAAAGGAATAAAAAATTATCAAAATAAATATTGAAAAATTATTTTTATGGTTTCTATAAAATTTTTAATTTCTTAAAATCAAATATTGATTTTTTGATAAAAAAAATATCGATTACATCTTTGATATCGATATTATCAACAATATTAAATATAGAAATGAATATGAAATCATAAAAATAAAATATCGAAATACTATTTTTAAGCTTGAATATTTTCTTTAACAAAATATCGATATTTCCATAAATAATATCGAAATATCGTTGCTAATCATCGATATCGATATTATCAACAATGTTAAATACCGAAATAAATATGAAATTACCAAAATGAAATATCGTAATACATTTTCTAAGCTATTCATTAAATCCTTTGTTATTATTTTTTTTTTTTGAGAATATATCGATATATCTATAAAACAAGTTATCGAAATATGGTTTCAAATCTCCGATATCGATATTAATAACAATTTTGAATATCGTAATGAATATGAATTTATTAAAATAGAATATAGAAATACTATTATATTAGTATATTATGTTTTCCTTATTTTTTTTTTTATTTTTTATTTTTTTTTTTTTAGTTGTGAATTACTCATATTTTTATAAAATGATATTTTATTGTCGTTAATAAATTTCCATTTGGATATTATTAAAAATTTCAATTATGGAAATGAAAATTAATATATTGAAATAATATATTAAAATTATTTACGTAAGGTGCCCCCTAACTTCTGAATAGAAATTCATGATGCTTTCTAGTGGCAAAGATATGCGGTAGGAAGTCTGGGCAGCCATCTTGGTCCCCAAAACAAGGGGTTAGTACCAGTTGAGTAGCCATCTTGACCTGGACAGGTGAAGAAAGAGACAGTACTCTTCAGGAAGGTCTCTTCTCATAAATCATGAGGGAGTAAATCTGTACACTCAGGCGAGAGAGGCGGCGGCGGCGGGAGGATGAGGAAAAAGAACCAAGAGGAGCCCTTCTTTTATGTCCATCTTCAAACAAGAATCACCATTAAAGTCTCAAGAACATCACACAAGTAAACTGCAATATTTAAACACATTCATGTAATAAAACCAAATTTCTCACTAACCAACTAATCACATTGTAACTATTTTGTTCCAACCATCCAGAATAGAGGTATTTTATTTTAAAGTATATTATATCAATTTATTATAAATACAGTCCACTCATTACCAGCAAATTATCAGTAATACCTTAATTTAAACCAGCTTACCAATATAATAATTAATTTGGGTAATATCCCCCAATTTTTACTCCGGGGAATATCTAAATTAAACAAAAATAATAATATATTTTTTTAAACAAAATATCCATATTTCGATAAAATAATATTGGTATATTGTTGATAATATTCCTTAACGATATTATAATATATGTTAAATATCTATGGATATTAAATCATTTTTAAAATAATATCGATATTTCATTTTAAATTTGTCTAGTATTTTGAAACAAAATATCGATATTTCAATAAAATAATATTAGAATATTGTAACTAATTATCAATGTCGATATTAATAACATTATCAAAGACGGAATGGATTTTTTTTTTTTTTAGAAACCGGTATTCCCATATTATCGAAGGAAAATATCGATATTCCGATATTATCGGTTACTGGAAATCGATATCAAAACATCGGATATCGGAGACAAAATGTCGATATCGATATCCCATCACCACTACATAGCGGTGGAAGCTATGTGTGGTGGACTGGATGATGTGAAGATAGGTTGAAAAGAATTGGAAAAAGGACTGAACCTTGTTGAGTACCGGTGAAGTATCTTCTCCTAACTTTGAATTAAATCTTTTCTTACACTAGGAAATATCTTACCCAGACTGTTTTCAAACTTCTCATAGAACTCTACTATGCCTGTTGTCACCATACTCCCTGTGTTAATACAAGATTCAAACTAAAATTTTGCAACGTTTTATGTTTCAAAGTTTTAAACGTTTTTTGAGCAAGTAATAAATTTATAAGTTTGAAGACCCGAATTATTAAGCGAAATCGGATAAATGCTTTAACATTAAAAGCTCAAAACACTTAAAAATATGTATTGTATTTAATATGTTCAGGCTGCTGTTACGAATTTTTGAACGATAGCTAAACATATTATTAACTTTAAGCAGGCTTAAATAAAAATCTATTTTGAATCGATTTGAATTCGGAATCCGGAAAATTGAAAAACAATTTATGCTACAAAAAAAACTGAGTCAACTTAAGTAAAATGCCACTAATGTTTGTAAGTAGATATGCAAGTACATTTCATCCCTTGAGAAGGGTAGATTTATTACTGTTGATTTTTGTTTTAAAGAAAACTAAAGCGTTTTTTAATTTTCATTTAATATCCTCAGTTTTCATGGATATTACGTTCTAGAGTAGTTCCTAAAATAAATAGTTACATAATGAAGATACTATGTATTAGGCAAGAAAGTCCACCCGAACTATATTCTTACAATGAACTCATATTTAAGTTTATATACATTTTTAAGGTTAAATATAGTTTTGTATCATGAAAAAAATGTCATGTAAATAATGTGATTTTCTTTTATTTATAAGTAATAGATCTATACACTTAACACTGTTTATATTTCCACTCGACATTGAAAACAAACTGATAAGGGTTTGTAGCTCTTTCTCAATATTTTATTTTTAAATAAAACTTCTATGAAATATGTATTTTATTGATCTGCGATTTGTATCGGAATAGATCGTTATATATGCTGATATGCACTACGGCATATAGGTTTGCTTCGTTAGGTTTACTATTGACTGGGATTGTGTGCTGTTGCTCAGCTGTCCTGAGTACCCTCTGAAGCAATATCAAACCAAATGGTATTGTTACCATCATCCTGTTTTTGTTTTTTATTGTATTATTCTATAACATAACTACGCTCGATTGAGGCTGTACGGTTGAGTAGTTTTCGTCTATGACGGTCATATATGGCCAAGCTTTATTCTGAATTAAACAAGAATTCGTTTAAACTGTAAATAAAGCAGGATAATGTTTACAAAATGTACTGTAATATACCTTAAAAAACTCTTAAAAATATGACCAAATATTAAAGTTTATAAAATTAGTTTAACAATATCATTTCTATTCATGATATTACAGGTAAATGGCGTAATGAATTAAAATAACTTACTAATCACTATATTTTGAAATCGCAGAAATAAAATTAAAATTAGGAGAAAGGTTTGTTGAGCTTATTTCTTGTTGAACCCCTTTAATTGTAAATGTTGCCCACTTTTATAATTACCAGTAGAGCCAAACTTATTCCTATTAATAATTCCAATTAAATGTGATCGCCATTACTTTTTGTCCAACTTTAAAGATTGATAATTAATAGTTCTTTTATTTTTTTAATATAATAAATTAAATTTATCGGCACACCTCTGACGATCACTCCACAGCAATAATAGAAATATGTGAATTTTCATCTGTAATGAATTATAACTTTTTTTTGTTATTTTGTCTTACTTTTGTTTCCATTCACATGTGTCCCCTTTCTTTCCCCTAAAATATATTGTTCCTCGAATCATTTTTATTGACTTGTTTGATCCTTCATATTCATAATAAAAGAAATGTTTTTACAAAGTTTCAGTAACGGACTATGTTTTTTTCATTTGTTATCATTAATTTATTTATTTTTTTGGTACTGTAGTTGGTTTTTGGTACTTCATTACCTGTAGTTTTTGGTAATTTAATATAGGTCCTGCCTTAATTTACTTTCTTAATTAATACGTTATATATTCTGGTGTAGGTTGTGGGAAAATCATTAAACCTTTTGTTTCTAATTAGTTATCCCTTATATGTGCACTGTCCCCAGGCTACTTTTAATATTAATTTATAAATTTAATGAACTAATCCAGGAAAATCTGACAGAGGTTAATATTCTTCTTATCCCTCAACCATTCCAAACAAAAAAATGTTTTTTGATTTATATATAATTTAATTTCTTGTTCGAGGCTGATTTGTTTGTCAATTATAATAAACAATATCCATATAGCCTCATTGTGTTTGTTCTGTTATTATTTCAACGTTTCGGCCATTATCAAGGATATCTTATTTATAATATCACAGCTATACTTATCATTTATTTCACTTGTTATAATTGTATTCAATTTGCACTATCTACTATAATCTTATCAAACACTGTCAATTTATAAAAGTGTATAAAAATAGGTTAATTGACTAAGTATATTTCTGTAAAAGACAGAATAGCCTGCGACCTTTTAATTACATTGTTGTAGCTGCGATATTATAAATATTATATCCTTGAGAATGGCCAAAATAGTTGAAAGGGTGGAGTGATGAGAGAATAAACATGTGAGACTATATGGATATTTTTTATTGTGATTGATTATTTTTTGATGTTGGAATGATCATTAATAACTTCATACTTATAGTACATATATTTTAAATAAAGGTTTTCGAATTTGTTTGATGATCCAATCAAATAATTTGATATTAAAAGAAATATATGAATTTTTATTAAGGTATAATGATTCAAGCTGTTACAATCAAGGGAAATAAGTATCAACGCTCTAATTTTCCTTTCTACAATATATACAGTCTAAAAAGAAGAAAAATAAAATAAAAATTATATAACAGAATAACTTTAGAAAAATACAAGTAAAATTATAAATATAATCAAATACCACGTGGGAAAACCTATGCTAATGAAGACATTCAGTGGTTATCTAGAAATCTAGAAATATTAAAAAAAAATTAGGAAGAATTTATTTGTTTTCTAATATCTCATAATTCTCTTACCTTACCATATTCTTGCGATCTTGTATAAACTAAATTCTTGATAGTGATTCCAAATATTTATTATTTCTCTTGCGCCGAAGAATCGTATTTCAACTAACGACAGCAACTTTTGCCTAGCCCGTGAATTTTCTTTTTAATTGAAAATAAGTTTAAACATAAATCTTCCTCTCCGTAAAATATTATAAAGTCTAGATAATTATTTGCCATCTTGCATTCCATCCCATTTACATACCTTTTTTATTTTCAAATTTCCCCATAATAATATTTTGATCATTTTGAAACAGGAATGGATAGTTTATTGTGAATTAACCTTAAGGGGCATATCCCTCTACTTCTTACTTCTTGAAATATTGTGATTTTATTACATTTCCTTGTTTATAATATTTTTTCAATGGAACTTCTGATCACCTTAAATATGATTAAATGTTTCATTTATTTATGTTAATATTATTTCAAAAAATATTTGTTTTCTGATTAATTAATTAAGTTTCTTGTTTTTAACTGTTTCAGGTGAGTACTTTCCTATCGGCTGCATCTATTGTTTTCGAAAAGGTAATTGGATTAATTCTTGAATTATTAGTATTTTTATGATTAATAGAAATTTGAAATCATTTTAGATGCTGTATTCACAATATTCACTCGGCTGGTTGAAATATAGCTTTGTTTATTATTCCTTTCATTTGTTCATATCAGTGAGAAAATTAACTTGATATTGTGTAGATCTATTCTCGCTGAAGTTTTTAGCAATGTGTTTGCACGAAAATTCGTGTTCATACATTGTAATCTTGCCTTCAACACTGATATCATGTTGTTGCTGCTAAAGCAAAAGCGTGTTCCCCGTTAAGTTAACTTGTCAAGTTGTTTCTCTTGTTTCTGCTCTGACCGTGAAGCTTTAAAGGATCTACCTCAACTTTGTTCTCCATCTCTTTAATATTGCATACTGCCCAAATTTTCTGATTTATGTTACACTTTTAACAGTGATGGAGTACCAATGAATTGGAAAACAGGCCTTGAACCAATAAAGTAGAGTAGTTTGAAAACTTCAAAGTATTCTTTGGATATTCTAAAGTATTTCTAACAATTTATCTGATTAATAAAATATCACAAATTTATTAAAAAAAAAGAAAAAAGAGAATGATATTAAATAATGAATAATAGGTATAGTTTTAACAATCTTTTATCTCTCAATTAATTGTTCGCTGTAAGAAGTTAGTTAACTTATGTATTATTTAATTTGTATCAGAAAACTCAATTGTTGATTTTTTTGTATAGAAAGATGGACTAAACATTAATATTGTAAATAAAATAAAATTTAATAAATTAATAAAGAAAATATTTTAATAACCCGTGAACCTTTTGTCTCGGTTAGTTCATGATAAAAAATCTGGATTTCCATAAAGATATATTCAAATTTATAAAGGCACTTCTTAGTAAGTAAAATGAAAATTAATTTTCCTGTTCAACTGTAAATAGAAGATATTGTTTGGCCAATAAATAAATAAAAAATATTGCTTACGTTTAAAAACTTCAACAAAAACTTATTTCTGTAGCCCAAGAGTGTTAAATTTTTGGTTTGATTTAAACAAAAAGAAAAGTTTTAAATACGTTTTAGACAGAATATTCTATGAAAAAATTACCAAAAAAATAAAAATTAACCCAAGACCCTCCGCCCTACTGTGTGTGTAACTATACTTATACATAGCCCTGAATCTATACTGCTCATGTGCTTACTTTATGTACTCGGTATCGTCTTACTCCTAGCTATGCAAATCATAGTGATTATTGAGTATTATCGTTAATAAAATTACAAATTCTTTATTTTTTTCCAATTTTAATGCATCTCGGAAATCCCATTTGCGGCATATAATAGCTTCTATTCCTTATATATGAGTTTTCCTTTACATATTCGTTTCTAAATCAGAACTAGCTTAGATATGGGTCTTATTTGGGCACTCAGTAGCTCAGTTTTAATACAAATATGGTTCGGATTTCTCCTTCTACTATTCTTAAAAATGTTAAATCTGACTATGCCTCACATAAATATAATTAAAAGTTCGTTATAAGTATACCTAAAAGAATGAAAACAGATATTACTGCAATTGAATATAATGTTAAAAAAAAATATTTTACCTGTTTTTTCTACCCTAAAGAACCTCATTATTATAATTAACCTTATGTTCGCTTTTTAAATTTTGTATATTTTGAATGAATTAGCCTGTTTTTACGTGGTATAAAATCTGCTGTTCTTGGAAAATTTAATAATTTTTGGTTGTTACTTTATTTTTTTGGTGGGGAGTGCTTATATTTCATATTTTTTCAGGTTGCTATTTTAATATTAGAAATGCAATTTTCAAAATATATGTGTCATGCACTTAATTAATGAATTACAACCAATATTTGATATTTTTGTTTTAATCGTTCTCCGTTTACAGAATAATTCGTATACTTATGGTCAAATGGTGATATTAATAAATGTTATTAAAACAATCTATGCCAAGTATTTATACTATAATTATTTATAGTATGCAGGTGATCAATTACCACAATTACACATTTCCCAAGTTTGTGTCAGATTGTGATACTTATTAATAAATAAAGTAATTCTCAAAAAAAAAAAAAATGTTCTAGGGTACTCGCAGATTGTTTCCATATTTACATTTTTATTTTTTTTTTTTGGTATTTCATTAGACAATAATTTTTGTTCAGTAAATGTATCTGGTTTTAAATATATTTAGAACAATAAAATTTAACAATCGTTTATAAAAATCGTCTGGATAACATGTTTCACTGTAGGTAAGATTTTGTCTTTAAAAAATGGATGTAAAATAGACAGCCCTAAAATGAAAGTGGTTGGCGAACTGTGATAATTTGTTTCTAAAATATGAGTTGAAGGGTACTCTGATTTAGTTACATCCTTTGAAGCCAGGTAGCTTTTTGATCCAGGGTTCGAGGTAGTTAATATGGGTTCAATCTAAACTCTAATTTCGTATTAATTATTTCTTTTTTACATTTTAACCTATTTGGATTTATAATAATAACAATTTTTTTTTCAAGTGTGAGGAGAAAAGTATATAATCTTAATTTTTCGTTAAAGCCGTTTTAAGATTTATTTCCTTAAATACAAAAATAATTTTTAGTCAAATATATATATAAAATTAAGCATATTTATTTTAAATCATTAGATAAGTTATATTCCATTTCCATACTTTCAGTTGCATTAGGTATTTGTCTTCAAGGGAATATATTTTAAAAATTATCTAAGGATGCGTTCTGGAAACTCATCTCGATTCATATTAATATTAAAATTCATTTTAAATTGATTCATCTTGGAGGAAGTACTTATAATTCAAATAAGGCAAAAATAATATGGACGTAATATATCAATTTATTTGTAAATATCGATTAATCGGTTTATCCTTACAAACTTCTATTTCAATAACAATAATCAAATAAAAAATTGAATGAAGAAATTATTCTCTTTAGTACAGTTTCGTATTGTACTTTTGATAATAATGCTAAAATTACTGATCGATGCTTTTCACAGTATCTTTTCCCAGTGGAATACAGTATGTTTTAGCTCCCTATTTGTTTTTTCTACAACCCTAGTTCAATTTACCAGTCATTTACTCTCTAATTGCTATTACAATTCCAAATAAAGGTCATAAAATTTCAATCTCCTGTTTGCTGATGATGAAGTATTCTTCGCTTCAGAAGCAGAAGGTGCAAAATATTTGATAAGGTAGTTTCTTCATAAGTATTCAATACGGGGCCAGCAGCCAATAAGGAAGTAACAGTTTGCTTTGCTTATAACGTGCAAAGAGACTTTCTTAATATAGATGACTGGAAACTGAAATCCGTATCTGAGTTTACGAGTATACGAGAGGAGCTCACGTTATTGGAATTGGCATGAATGATTTAGGGATAAAGGAGAAAGTGGCAATGACAAGATCATTTTCGACATCATGCATTCAGTGTTGTAAAGTTTTGCAGGCTGATTAAGATATGACATTTATCCATTTGAAAATGACTGATTCTATTATGTATAACCATTAGTAATTAAAGATACATAAAGACTAGATCTGTTAATGGTATTCTGGAGGTGAACAAGATGTTTTTGTCCGTTCAGAAAAGTTCTCGATACTAAAATAAGTATTAGACTGATCATAAAAGTAAGTTGTTTACACATGCAATGAAATAAACTCAACAAAGTAAATAGAACAAAAATGATGTTAAAGTGAAGATTCTAAGGAATATTCTTGGGTGGAAAAGCCAGCTGGAATGCGTAAATAAAATCATAATGAATAGAGGAATTAAGCAAAGAGATGAGGAAATCGAATAGTTAGTCCTGTGAGTCCTGTGAAAGTCATCAAATATATAATTGAAATGTAATAATTGTATTTAAGAAACTTTTATTTTTTTATTTAAATATGTACTTATTTTACATTTTGAGCTCGTCAATTTATATCATTAGTTTGTAGATAATCTATTAACAATAATTTCGCTCCAATGATCTTGTGATAATGGTATTAATGAGACTTATGATTCCATTATCGATTTAATACATTTAATGTCCTTTCAGTGAACATTAGCCCTGCTCGAAAAGGCATAAGATAAGTAACCTGCGGTCTTAAGTGTCTCCTGGGATTTCTCGGTTGGGGAGGCCCATTTTTAAATTATGTTCCTGAAAAAGGCGTATTTCACACCTGGCCTGAAGTGAAATCCATTTTTATCGCTACAATTTTCTCTCCAGGAGTAGAAGTTTTTCACTTTCGTAAAGGTACTCCATTTTATGTAATCGGTCTCAGAGAGAGAGAGAGAGCGAGAGAAGTGGCAATTTAATATTTCTATTGATGTGCTCTATGTCTGATAAAGAAATATTGAATAAGTTGTCTATCGCTTGAGTGAACTAAAGTTTTTGTTGCTTTTAAATGTTTTAAATGATCTAAATTTTTTATTTTTCTTCACCCAATTTTTCATTTACTTTTTAAACTCGTAGAAAGTATTGTAATCTTTTCAATTGTAATTTATAACTCTGCAGTATTAAGAAAGCAGCTTTATTTTGTATCGTTTTCAATAAGTTTGAATCCTCAAGTTAATAATCGCTCTTTCTCAAGATGATAGTAAGCAGCTCTGGGCTTTAGTTTCAACATTTTCTCCACTTGTCTTAACGGTATTACAAGGATGTAACTCTTCACCATGATACTCTACCGTAACAATCTTCAACATTCAACGACCCGAAACTTGATAAAAATTCAAGAAGTAAGAGTCAGCAACAGAAACAGTGTAGATCAATATAATGGATTTCAAGCTGCAGGTTAATTTTTTTTTTTTCCTTTACAATATTTTAGGGTTTTAGGATCAAGGTTTTTAAACGATTTTAGTTCTGTTTATATCAGTTTCTTCTGAATAAATATATGTGTTACTATGAGTGTTGGTGGAATTAGACTGAAGTTATATTTTTTTAATGTTTCCTCATCCTATCTCGGAAAAGAGAGCGAGTTCCAGATGACAGGGCAATTTCTGAATGCTAATATATTCTTTAAAAAAAGAAAAAAAAATATCACGAAAACAGAATTTGTTAAACTTATATGTTTTTTATGTACCAATTCTTTTAGTATAGGGTTTGTTCCTTATTGCAGCAGAAAATTATAATTAATGCACAATTATATACTTTTTTTTTTATATATATACACTTTTTTTTATATATCCTTTTATATTGAAAAATTAAGCACTCACGTCGTGAAGTTTAAAAATTTGGATAGTAAAGTTGAAGATTTAAATAGAAAAAACTACAATTTT
>NW_027105652.1:1401270-1406542 GCF_000696795.3 Halyomorpha halys | reverse complement strand
CGTTTTATAAAATATTTGCGGCTTTAGCGCACTTGCTCAGCCTCCACTGGCTCACTACCAGTGATGCGGCGAGAGGGATGCGTTGGAATCTTTTGAGCCTTGCTCTACCCCTCCACGTGGGGGATAGAGTGGGCTCAGGGATCCTCAGGTCGATTGTGTAAGTATTGTATACAAGATTGTAAATGTGACTAGAGATTATATTATTTATTTTTTCATACACATAGTTTGATTATGTTCATTTTGTTTATCCTTCTGATTGTATATATTTTAAGAGAGATTTTTTTTTTCATTTATTCTTATTCTTATTTTATTTTAGTATGAATGTGATCATTCATAACTATTACCTATTGCCCACAACTGTGTGGCAGATTGTAATATCTATCAATAAATAAAAATATAAAATATAACGCGGAACTATGTTAAAACTTCCTAATTTTTTCTGCTAACAAAGTTTTATAATACTTACTGGATAAAGCTCAGATCAGTTATATTACAAAAGCATCAAAGCTTCTTAAGCCAACATCAGTGTTAATAGCCTTCGTTCAATTAAATTTCAAGTTCTCCTCCTCATCCTATTTAATTCTAGATTATATCTCCGGAAAGAAAAAGCTCGTAAAAGTTAACTTTTGTTTCAAATATCCTTCATATAATCCTGGAAGAAGTCCAAATAACCCGGCCCAAGATAATTCTAAGGAAATGCAGGTAATAAACTTTAAGGGAGGTACAGTCCCGTTTCCGGTTTATGATGCTGCTTCTCGTTAGTACCATATCGCTCCATTTTATATTTTAGAACATCCACTCTCCCTCGGCCCTTTGGCTATAAGTCCATGGAAAGTGAATCGCTCCTTTTATAGAGAAAATTTGGATTGGAAGGCTTGGATTCTTCAGATATTGGATGGGAAGTGGCTCCGCGGCTCTTGCTTCTTCTGTCAAATAGATTATATTCGCTGCTATCATTCAGATTAAGCTTCCCTATCAAATTGGTAGGCCATTATTTTTATCGTCTAAACTGTTTAAAGAGAGCATTAGAATTTTTCTCTTTTATGTTTTTATTTTTACTTCTTTTGTTTTTTTAAAAGCAATAGTAACCAACTGAGAGGTTAAAAAATACCTCTTTTTATGTTCTGAATAAATTATGGATAAACTTATATAATAATACTTTCTTTCAATTTTAAATGGTTATTTTTTTTCTTAAACGTCAATCAAAATATTCATGGACAACTTGTCATTTTCAGTTTTCAATCTTCATCAAACCCATTCCTTCATATTAGACATGAGGAATAAAAAGAAGAATAACTAATGAGCATAACTCCTATCTCTTCCGTGGTTAAAGAACTCAGTAAAATTTAATACAATACACACTAGTCTAATTTATGTTATAACTAAATTTGGTCTCACATCTACCTCCTTTTCAATTCTGTTCTCATTTTGTCCTCAAGCAAAGTGTGTGTATTTCTTCCAAAATACATGTAGTTTTGATTATTTAAGTCCTGTAAATAAATTTTGTTAAAAAAATTATTTCTGATACTATATGAAATTAGTTTACGGTTTTACCATAGCTTTATATTAGACTGAAATTACATTTAAACTTAAATTTTATAAATGTGGAATGACTAATGAATTAACTTTCTCAACGTGCTTTTAGAGAAATCAATGTGTTGCTACATGATTAAAAAAAAAAGTAAAGGTGTCCAAAGGTAATTTCACATTTAATGTGCGTAGACGTCATATTCGAGAATAAAGCTTAATACGTAAAGGAACAATCATAATAAAGCCTTAGCGAACCCGAAGGTTCAATGCCCATACCACCAATCGTTGTACATAAATCCTTCTAATGACGCCCCTCCAAAACAAAATTTATTAATCAGTCATAACGCAATCCTCCCATATACCTTTCTGTTTACCTGTCGGTTTAGTATTTATTAACATTTTAAGAATCAGTTTGCTATTAAGTCCCACAATCTTACACTCTTATTCAACCATCTTATTCGCCACAATATTATACCTGAATTATATTTCCTGGGTGCATTTCCCTCAATTTAGCGTTGTGTAGCCATCGAAATTCTTCGGTTAACTCATCATTTTTTGGTCCAATTATTTTACGTAATTCTTTATTTTCAAAAACCTTAAGGCACTTTTCTTTCCTTAACGTAAGGGGCCACGTTTTGCATCTGTAACTGTGGAAAGGATAATAATTTTGTAAATTCGAACTTTTAAGTTTTTGGGTAGAGTGCGCACGCTAAGCAATTTTGAAATTGAAGAATTTATCTCCTTTTACCTGCTTTTATTTCCTCACCAGTTTCATTTTTCCTAGTAACTATAGAAAGTAAACCAATCTACCTGTTCAAATGTATTTTCTCGTTTCCACAGATGGTGAAAGTGTCACTTTTTGAATCGGAGCTAGTTTATCCGTTTTCACTCTATCTTGTCTGGTATACATGTCATCATATCTGAAAAAAGCCGAAACGGGGAAAAACCGTAATATGGTTTCAGACATGTTTTTTCAAAACACAAGCCCCTGAAAAAGATAATCTGAACACCATAACTTAATTAAATAATTAAATTATTTATTAATTTATTACATAATTAAATACATAAATTACTTTTGATGGCACACTGCATAGAAGAAGTGTCATGAACATTTCATTTCAGTTCACAGGAAACCAGTCTTCATTGTATCTTGAAGTTGTATTTTTCCGTTTCCACAATCGCCCTTTAGTCAGTATGATTCAAATATTAGGTAGGAACTTTTAGGAATTGTTAATAATAGTCATGGCTAATATTAAAGGAATAATTTATAGTTAATAAAGGAATAATAGTCGTGGCAACATAAATATTCTGCGGAAATCCATGTATGGTGAATATAAATATTTTGTGGAAACCCATGTACAGGGAATATAAATATTCTGGAGAAACTCATTAATGGCGTATGTAAATATTCTAAGGAAACCCATAAACGGCGAATATAATATTTTGGGGAAACTCATTTACGGTGAATGTAAATATTCTAAGGAAACCCATAAATGGAGAATATAAATACTTCGGGGAATATCATGAGGTTCCGAATAGGACACTATTTGTGTTTTTATTAAGAAATACGTAATGTGGTCTGCTTGAAGAATTAATTTTAACGTACTTATGTTGCTCAAATAAGTAAAGTTTTTTGGAAAAATTCGTTGAGTGACAAGAAAATTGGGGGATTTTTTTCACAAAAGTTTTTCAGACAAGTTTTCGCAAAAGAGGTTGTGGAAGTGTTAGGGATGCTACCCCGTGGTATTACGAGGTTAATCCTCTACCTGTGACCCTGTAATGCTTACCGCTATGGGATTTTCCATACCCTATTTTGAAGACTAACTCCTTTAAATTTCCAGTAGCTTTGTTATACTTTTTGTGTAAAACATTCTAAATTTTACTCCTCCATGTTGTTTTAAGATTATAGTTCCTAATAAAAAGGCATTGTAGAAAAAAAACATTTCATTGGCAATTTCAGAATTATGTGAACTGAAAAAATCAACTATACTCTTAGGGAATAGATTTTTTTTTTGTATATGTATGGAGAAGTTTAAATCGAAAAATTACCTAGCATGTATTTATAATAAATCAATTATGAGTTCCAAGGGATAATGTTTGCGCCCTCTGGGTATTCCTCTGCTATATCATCTTCGAAAATATGGAATGGTAATTTATATATTGCCTTATTGAGTTTCTGAAATATTTGTAACATGTCCTTTTTTATTTTGGAACTAACTAAGAAACATCAGGTTGTGGTGAATTTTTACCTTACAAGCCAGTTAATAAACTCGTTTTCCTTATTTTTAGTTAATTTTGATGTTTATGATTAAATTATGTATTTTGAAATAATACTATTATAATCAAGAAATTCTATCATATTAGCCATAAATCCTATCGTGTTTAATAATTCGTTGATTAAAAGAATTATTAAGACCACATAATAGTCCCAACCAGTTATAATCACACCAAACCCATTCCAAACGTGCTCATATAAAAATATATTAAATCGAAATAATCAAGAAAAAATAAACTACTTTAAGTCAAGACTATTATTTAATACGAAGAGTTCTAGAAAATCAGAGTGGAGCTTGCCATTCATCTCGAAATATGGAAGAAGAATTGGGTATAGATAGAACATAATCAGAAAATCATATGCAATCGATAAAGAAACACTATTGTTGAACTACGGAGAGGAAGGAAGACTTAGAGCAGACAAAAAGAAGTGTAGACCAGCATAAAAGGACGCAGATCGGGTAAGTAAATCGTGGCAAGAAGAAAGGGACTTTTCTTGCAGATGCCACATGTTCAATAGATATGATAAATAAATAGGAATCATCTTTAACAAAAACAAAAAAAAACTATACCGCTACCTACTAAAACTAAAAACTATACCCTTGAAGGTTCAGGAGTCCAGTACATTGTAAGTGATTGATATTTTTTGAACAACCGTTATGCAAGGAGTTGATTTGTCCATGATCACACTCAACCACCTGTTTTTTATCAATTAAGGATACACATTTTATAGAGGGTGGGCGTGATCCAGGAGGGTTCCAGAACCCTCACGTTTGACTCATGTCTAAAGTAACAGTACAATTAGTTATCTGCTACATCTGGATTCGAACCCAGGTCTACGAGACAGAAACATGACGCCTTATTAACTGAGCTACTACGCTCTTATTGATTGTTTTCGAGTGGTTTATATTAACAATAGCATGAACTTCAGTGATGAACACTTTATTTTAAAACCTCAAACGTTTCGGGCCTTGGCCCATTTTAAGGAGACAATCTAAAAATTGTTTTTATATTATTACCATATTATCTCCACACATAATACCAATATTTTTTAACATTGCCCAGTAGATAGTAAATATCAATCTGGATTGTTATATAAAATTCCATGAATTCATTGTCCAGCCGTATATATTGGTGAAACAAAGCAATATATTAAGGAAAGAAAGTACCAAATCGAAATAACATAAAAAATATGCAAAATACCCAATGAACAGCATTGGTACAACATGTTTTTCAAAATAAACACGGTTTTGATTTTGAAAATGTCAAAGTGGTACATAAAGAAGATAACCATTTTAAAAGAAAAATATTGGAATCAATCTATATTTCAGAAATTATGAATTATACAGTAAACATTCCATAGATTCTAAAGGACTAAGCCACCATTAGTCGGAAAGTTTAAGTAAAATCAATATGCAGTTATTAGTAAATTATTAGATATGAGATGAAGTGTTCAAATTCTTTAAAT
>NW_027105652.1:1399440-1400309 GCF_000696795.3 Halyomorpha halys | reverse complement strand
GTCTTATAAATTAGTAGTTTGTTTTCTAGTGAGAGATGAGAGGTCCGGCTGAGCAGTCGGTATAGTTGGCTGAATCATCCGTTGAGTTCTTGTCTTTTAAGTCTTGTATGTTGGTTCCAGGTGAGTCTTTTGTCTAAAATGAATCCAAGGTACCGCACTGTGTCGGATCTGGGAAGAGGTATATTATTAAGAGTAACAGGTGGACAGAAGCGGCCGCAGAGAGTGAAAGTCACATGGGTGCATTTCATTCATTGACTTTTATCCACCATTGGTTGCACCATTGCTCAATCCGGGTGAGATGTGTTTTGAGATTGGATGAGGCTGTTTCAGGATCGGGATGGGAGGATATGACGGCTGTATCATCAGGAAATGTTGCCAGGAACGTGTCTGAAGTGATGGGAATGTCAGCAGTGAAGAGGATGTAGAGGACAGGACCCAGGACACTGCCTTGGGGGAACTCCTGCCTCGATGGGGTAGATATGATAAATAAATAGAAATCATCTTTAACAAAAAAAAAACTATACACTACGACCCTGGAAGGATCAGCAATCCAGTACATTGTAAGTGATTGATATTTTTTGAACAACCGTAATGCAAGGAGTTGTCCATGATCAACCGTTATGCAAGTTGATTTGTCAATGATCACACTCAGCTAACTTTTTTTTTCTCAATTAAGGATACACAGTTTATTGAGGCTGGACGTAATCCAGGAGGGTTCCAGAACCTTCATGTTTGACTCATGTCTAAAGCAACAGTACAATTAGTTATCTGCTACAGGTGGATTCGAACCCAGGTCTACGAGACAGAAACATGACGCCTTATTAACTGAGCTACTACGCTCTTATTGATTGTTTTCGAGTGGTTTATAT
>NW_027105652.1:1391460-1398519 GCF_000696795.3 Halyomorpha halys | reverse complement strand
TTGACATAGTTAGTGAAAAAGGAAATACAATATTTAAAGGGTAGTTTTTGAATTGAGATTGTGCGGTTCGTAAGTAATTAGTAATTTTTCAAAAATGAAACTGTTATACTAGTTTTATATTATATTTATTTTTATAATAATGATTAAAGTATGAAATTTTTTTTTAAAGATTATTTGACAAGGGTAATTAAGAAAGACAATTTAAATGAATTGTGACTATTCAACGATTGAGAGATGTCCAAAAGTATTGGTATTATGTAGGGAGGTAATATGTTAATAATGTGAAAACAATATTTAGGTTGTATCCTTTAAAATGGCCTAAGGGTCGAAACGTTGGAGGTTTTAAAATAAGTCTAAGTGTGAGAGCAAATTGGATCATTGAAGTTGGTGTCATTGATATAAACCACTCTCAAACCATCAATTAATTAATATATTAAATTAGTAATCTAATATTTTTTATCTTAAAAAATATTGAATTCGCAATAATTTCCTGATTTAATCGATTAAAATGATGTTGAATAATGGTATATGACCTGAGATATCGATGATCACGGTGTGTTTATACTTCATTTAGCAAATTGGTGTTGCCCTTGTGTTCAAGGTATCCCAAAGATTTACGCAGACCCTCCATTCCAAGAGTGTATGGCCTAGAAGTAATATGAACCAGGAAGGTGAATGATTGGGCGACGGCTAAAGGAGTGTAGGGCTAAGTAGTAGCCGCGGTATAAATAAGATGCGATGGAGGACCTCTTACAGGCTCAGACACCACTTACCGCTTCTTGAAATTAATGCTCTCCCCTCCTCCAAACTACTCAGCACTGATACGAGTTCGTATCGTACAACGCGAATTGTCCTCAGCTCTACTTCAAAGCTCCTCATAAAACACCTTTCTCCTATGTTTGAGCGGGGTAGTTATCTTGAGAACCTAATGATTACAGATCCCAAAGAAAAAGAACGTTACCTTGTTAGTGGGCAGCTGTACCTTGTTAGGACTCTTGTGGTGGTTGGATCCTTTCGGTGTAAAGTTCAGTTTCCAAATAGATTTTTTTCTCTTCAAGATACTAGATCCTAATGCATCTTTACTGAGTGGTAATAACACTAACACTTTTTTTCTTCTTCGATTTTTTATCTTTGTATTAAATCAACTCTGCTAAAAGATTGCAAAGTGTTTTATTAAAGAAAATTAAAGTATCAATTTTTATAAACGTGTTTGTGGCATATTAATTGAATACACCAAAATTAGTATTGATTGTAGGAGAAAATATCATAGTTATTTTGAAAATAAAAAAAAATTATGACCTGTCAAAAAAAAAACAACTAAAAACTAAAGAAGAATAGAGTATTTTCTCAGGTTAGAAACAAATATTAGGAAATTAGAGTCGTAATTAAGATATATAATGACAGCTGTAGACTTGATAGAAATTCACATATAACATATTAGGTCTTACAAGGTAATGTTGAGGGATGAAAAAGTCACAAATAAAAAGTTTGTTCCCTCTCGAGTTTCGACTACCACCAAATGGTGGGCGCATGCACAGTACGGTCTGACGATTCGCTACTTTGATAAATATTTTGAAGCCTCCATGGTTGTAATGACAATCCCTAGCTAATTGTATTGAAGTGAGTAACGATTGGTTTCAACTCAACGTAGGGTAGTAAGTAAAAGATGTGTGATACGCGCACATCACATGATCTTTTTATAGCTTCTCTTTAAATTAAAGCTAACTTTAACAAAAATTCAGCTCCCTTATCCCAGGACTATACAAAAGCCTGAGGACAGACCGTGATAAATTTACGACTCCCTTGGGACTGGAGAACAAGGAAATGCGGTTGCAATACGATTAGGTTCCTCTGACTCATTTGTGTGCCTCTCTTGGGCGTTTATCCCGAGCAATCTCTGTTGATTAGCCTTCCCGCCTCTCAACACTCCCGCTCAATGCTGATTCCCTATCGCAATTGCTTCTGTAACTAACTTTTCCGATTTATCGGAAACACTTGTCTGAAGTATTCTGGATTCTGGGGACAAAACAACGTATAGTGAAGCACTAAACGCATGTGTTTTTTTTCTTAATGCCATGTTAAAATATTTCAGAAGCGGTAACTGTTGCGTCTCATAATAAATTAACCTTTTTGAATTATACAAACATAATTTTCAACAAAAATCTTAATTTCTTTGGTCAGCTCCAAGAGCCACTCAAGTGGGAATTTTTGTTAAATTCCCCTCTCTCTCTCAGGCGCATTCTCCTCAGATTAATCTATGACCACAATAAACATTTAATAATATATCAATAATATTTTTGAAATGTTCAATTTGTTCAAATTTCAAAATTGATTCCTACCCGTCCACCATAAATCCCTGCACACGAATCTACGAACATCGTTTCTTACCTCCATTCCCGACAATGCTCGGGTGTGTTTGAACAGAAGATAGTTTCGAATCTTTCAAATATAAAACTACTTTTGAAGTTCATTCTTTCTTTTTTTTCTTAATTTCTTCAAAAGTTAATATCAAGTTTCATTAATAATGTCTTTAATTATCAATAAATCACTATAAATAATGTTCTCAAGTTAGTATTGCGTTCAAAACAATATGAACTCAGAATATTTAAATGTAACTAATTTTTCTTAAAACTATAAAAAGATAGTTATCTTAAAACTATTTAAGATTAGTTTTTATTCATTGAACAAAGCCAGCCAATCACTTCTACAATATTATCTCAATATCCAACATTTAAAGATCTCATTTCATAGGGATAACGCTAAATGATCATATTAAAGTGGAAGTTTTTTTGTGCAACAAAAGAACATTAACTATATCTCTTGAGTGAAAAGGATAAGAAAGAAAGTGGTAGTGACCAGCGTCACTTTTAAAACATCTGACAAAACTTAACAATCCCAGTAATAAAATATTTCTCGGTTTTCTATTTTTAGTGTGAGGTTTTATTGTTTTTAGAAAAAAAAGTAAATATTTTGAAATATCCTACAGTCTGGTCTAAAACGATAAAAAACAATTTAAATCAGTTTTAAACCTCGTGTTATGACCCAAGTACAGTAAAAAATTATTTTTCACGAATAATTTGTGCTTTTACACAAGTGAAGCTGGGATTGCTGGGATGAGTATAAATATTGTATATAACTTTGAAGCTGATTCATTTAATTTAAACTATATATTTACATAATTTATTTCTTATTATATATTACTTATATATTTAATTTATTTAAATGTTTTTATGGTAAGCATCCTTGGACTGGCATTATATACCTCAATGACGGAATTCATCTCACGGAAATTCTTTGATATCCTCTAATACTGTACTAAACCATTATTCCAGACATTATTAATACATCCCAAAGTAATACTGTACGATTGATCGTATTTTAAAATAGTAAGTTTGAAAAATTGAAGAGCGTTTCTACAAGGATGTTCCTTTTATTTTTCCTTATACATTATAGTTTAAGAAATATACACTCATTTAAAAAAGTTGGACTCTCATTTTGGTTTATTTTGTTTATAATGATTCTAATAACAAAAACATGTGAGGTTTTAGACTTTAAGATAATTCCAAAAATCAAATCAACTAATTAAGAAAGTTAAAATAGCTAACCAGAGGCTAACCAAATTAAAATAGCTCATCGGATAAAACTCCTGCCTCAGGTTGAGATACTTCCCAGAGGTATGTAAAGGGGCTATCCTCTCCCCGCTTCTGAAACCCGCGAAAACCGGAACCCAAACAACTGAAGACCATTAAGCGTACTTCAAGGTTTTTAAGAAAATTATGCTTAATTACCTCCAAACCTACAGGTTAGAAATTGAGCTACTCCCACTGTAGGAGACTGGCTTCCAGATTAGGATGGAATATCGACATTATCAAAATATTTTTTCTCCGATATTCAATATTTCAATTTAAATATTTTATACAGATAATATCGGAATTCCGATTTTTCGAACAAAATATTCTTCCTAAATTTAAACAAAAACACATATATCATTAAAAAAACACATAAGAGAGGTGATTATCCTACATGTTACCACCCTCTTCTAACCTTAGTACGGAGGTCGAGTTTTAATTCAGTAACCAAGAAATAAAAGTCAATCCGTCTTTTATTTTTTGAGAATTTATTTCATGAAGTTTATGTTTTAATCCGCTGCTCAAAAAAATGTTCCGAATCAAAGCTAACATTAAGCATAAAGCAACATTTATCATTTTTTTAAAATACGAAATATTGAAATTATGAATAATTATGAGAGATAGTTGTCCGTGGATGACTTCTTCGAAGAGAAGATGGTTGTGGTGGGGTCAAAATGAAACACAAATAAGTTGATGTAACTTATTTAATCGTGCCCACATTTCGGCTAGAGTTTCTAGCCTTCATCAGTGCTAAGAACAGAGCAATATAACAACCAATGAATACAGAAAATAAAGAAGAAAATATAAACATAATGACATAAAGTGAATAATTGTACAGAATGGAATTAATAAAATGAAGTGATGAGAGAAGTGGAAAATAAAATGTATACATAGGCAATTGAATAAGTAGGTAAAATAACATAATTAAGGAAATAAAATAAAAATGAAGTTATATAATGCGAAGAAGGATGAATATATTAGTTATTAATAATTTAAAAATTAAAATATGGAAAGTAAAAGAAAATTGAGAGAAAGAAAATATATGTAACCATAATAACTGATAAAGAGGCAAAATATAATTAAAGTTTAACAAAAGAAATGTATAAAAAAACAAAAAATTATTTTGAAAACAACAATAACAATATATGGTGAACTTAACAAATAACGTTGGTAAGGAAAATTGAGAAAAGAAGGGATGGTAAAATACAGATAGAGAAAGAAAAGAGAATAAAACGAACCTATTAGCTTGAAATCTTACTGCCAAGTAGTATTTTGAACCGAGAACGGCCAAACTCCGAATTAAAAAAAGACGTTACAAGAATGACTAAGTATTTTTAAGAGGAAACGTCACGAGTGGGTAAAAAATAAAAAGTAAAAAGTAGACAATATATAGAGGAAGTAAGCGTCTGAGAGGGTGACGACAAATGGTTTTTGGAATATGTTAAAAATATATATATGTACAAGGATGACGAAAGATGATCGGAAGATGACAAAGTGTCATGAGTATTTAAAAACAGGTAAAAAGAGGAAACGTATATAAGAGGCTGACGAAAAATGTGTTAGAAAAAGTTTAAGAAGTGAAATAATACGTTACAAAGCGGGCGAAAAAAAAAAAAAAAAAAATTATGAAATTATGAATTTTTTAAATATTTATATTATTAAAACTTTTATTAATGATTTACTTAGTAATTCTATTGATTTTATTATATTAAATGATAAAAGAAGCCTATTTAAACGTATGACCTAACTCACTATCTTCCATCGGATAGAGACTAGCCGCAAATAGTCGTTTGTAGAGATTGGTTCCACAGTTCACTGAGATCTAGCTCAACTATCACAGGTATCTTACAATGATAAATAAGAAAGAGGATAAAACGCAGCCCATCTCCATGTGTGTGCTGTTTCCATATATTGTTTGCTAACATGATATTTGCTAACTATATTTTAAATTAGAAATATAAATCTAGGGAATAGATTTAGAAAAATATATTATTAAATAAATTGGTGCCATATAACCTCATGTACATCATATAATGCTTTATGGAGGATGAACAGTTTCCTTGTTTGAAACTGGTGAGATTAATTTAATGAACGCCATACTATTCGAATTAAAATACCAATTCAAATTATTTCAAGTAATTCCAATTATTCAATGTATTACAATTCAACAATATTCTATTGCTTTGAAATTACGGCCTAATTAAGTTTTACTCGTCCATATCTGAACCACTAATGGTGGGTAATAGAGTTAAATTATCAAGTCATTTGAATGAATATATATTTTTTTTTTTTGGTTTTGTAGGGTTTTGACCCTTCAATACCGTTTCGTCACCAAAACTAATTTTTTTTTAAATAACTGAAATGGAGGAAACTTCTAGGTATAGAGTATACTTTTAAGTCCTATTTTCTTAACTACACAGTTTACGATAAATTAAGCATTTCAATGCTTAAAGTGTATTTTAATTAACAAATTTTTGAGATTAAAAATAAAATCACTAAATAACCGACCATTAGCAAAGAACAAAAAGAGGATTTCATAAAATTCTTCACAGTGAAATTTATTTGTGATTTTTCAAATATTTTAAATTATGGTTATATTTTCTAGACATATAATATTATTTTTGAACAATTATGGTACATAAATGAATATTACAAATATATGATTCAATACACATTATCATTAGTCGTAGGCTGTGGATAGTTTCAAAGAAGAGAGGTGCTAAGTGGTGATACCAAACCAGTCATAGCTTTTTTTAAAAAAATGTATTCTACTGTAGTTATGAAGAATCAATATAGACGTATATTTAATCAACTATTTAATTTAATTGACTATGGTTTAGACTCATTCTGAGGAAACGGTTGGATATTATCAAAATTCGACATTTTTCTAAAAATATAAAATTATGTTTATCTAGATATTGAGGTAAATATAGGTTTATAATTTAAATTAAAGACATATAAAAAAGATATGACTCGTTACGAAAAATAATGCTTATATCAAACGTGATTAATAACGTAGCAGCCTACGCTGACAACATCGACATCATTCCAGAAGCCCTCGAGACGAACGGTATCAAGGTGATGAACCCGTCGAGGATGGGCCCCATCCTGTTGTTCTAGAACAGAAAGAGCTCTCTGCTGGAACACTACACGTTGGCCATTAATGGCTAGCGAATTTTCATAGGCTTATCTCCACTCCTATCAATGAGAGATTCACAGACTATAGTCTAGAGAATGTTGACCTGTTCGCCGAAGGTAGGGAGTCAGGACTCTGACTCACATCTTTATCACCACCAGTTAAGAAAGAACCCTTTCTCAGTGATTAGACCATGCCGGAGAACTACCGAGAAGACCCCTGAAGGCACCAAGCATTCCGATAATTTTAAAATGACAATAGACAATTTAAGGACACATATATGAGAATTCGTGT
>NW_027105652.1:1387996-1391118 GCF_000696795.3 Halyomorpha halys | reverse complement strand
TATGTTATTCAAACTGCCAGTACTTTCGCTTAATTATCGAAAGGGGCATAAATGAAGGTTATGGCGCTAATTTAAAAGAAACACGTATTTAATTACTTGAAGCTTAGCGGAGGGGGTGGAGGGCGGGTTTGACAGAGGCAACCATCTGCCAGTGACGGTTGCGATGGCCCAGTCAGTTCCGTCCGGTTCGATTATGTAACGGCCTTTCATTTTACCTTTCGACTTCCTCTGACAGCTCAGTGTATCTTTTTTCAGTGTCAGTGTTTCGGTGGAAATTTAATACACAATGGATTCATCGTACACACAGTAATAATGCAAGCCGTTTAAAAAATAAAATAACACAGCCCTCTTAAGTTCTATATGAACTTCTTCTATAACTAATTAAATCTGCAAAAGATATAGCTTTGGATGTTCAACTTTTAAACTACCGAATCTACTCTTCTTTTAAAATTTCTTCTTTCATTACCACAGGTAAACAGTATGAACACTGTCTTCATCAAATGTCATCAATAGTGCCTAACAAACTTATCCTAACTTCAAAATATCCAGTTTGTTTCCATAGTATTTTAAATCAAGTTCCTTAGAACTGATGAGATTTAATCATAGTTTTGTTTTTCCAAAATTAATCCAACGGAATCCCTATTTGAATTTTGTATTCAACCATCGCCATTATTGGATAAATAGATGTAAACTCACCATTAATTTATCGTCCCCTTGTGTGAGACTTATATTTCTTAATTAACTTTATTATTCTTGTTTTCACTCGACTAACAGAAACCAGAATTTAGTTTGTTTTTTTTGAGAGAGAACGCTATAGTGTATTGGTCCTCACTTTTTGTAGTCTACCAGCACCAATCTCTAGACTGCGAAAAAATTATTTTAGATCTTCTTTTTAAATGTTTCCAACCGCAAAATATAATAAAATAATTTTTCAGCGCCAAAACCTTTTTTTTTTTTTTTGATCCTAGCAATGAATACAGCACTTCACCAGTACTTAATCGTTAACGATCGATATCTTATTCGCCAATTTATTGATATCAATAAAGTTGAAAACGTATTAAACTTGACAAAGGCAATTTTAAATTTTTAATCCCTGTTTGAAGAAAGATTAAATCCTTTTTTAGATTGAGCTCTGCAGTTGTTAATTCACAGTCAATCACACCACTTTATTATTTTTAGGATATGGAATTGTACAAACTGGGAATATAAAACTGCTAATAATATGTATTGATTTCTGTAGCCACGCCCATCAAGGAATATCAAAATCTTGAAATCGATAATCACCGTCATTGATATAAAAACTACCAATTAGGTGATTATAACGCTAAGAATATTTCTCTGGAGTGACTAAAATGACTTTTATCCCTAAATAAAGATTGAATTTTTTCAAATGGTAGTTGCTTCATGTATAACAATCTGTCTTACAAATAAACTAGTATTGTATGGAATGAAGTATGTGAATTGTTTATAAGTATTTGATAAAGAATTGGCCGTTTGGCCCTAGAAAACGCAAAAAAAATCAGGCATTTTTTTCTTAGTTCGGCCGCGCTTCATCACTCCTTTTTTATTCTTTCTTTTTTGTAAAACGCGACAGAAAGGTTCTATCATTCTTACGGCTCTGTTGGTTTCTTCAAAATCACTGTTATTCATCTTTTCATCAATGAATAGTCATTTATATGAACGAAAATATTAAGTAAATTCAAACCTCTTAATATAAAAGAACTGTTGATTGTGTTGAAATTAATGCAATAGCTATGAACAGTTCTGGCTGTTGTCAGGACAGCTGCAGTCATTAAGCCTGTAATCCTGTGTTCTTTTAAGGTTGCACTGATAGCATAACTTATTTTTGTTGAATTTTATCCCTAGAGAGTGTGTGCATACATTTTTTCTACGTTTGGTATATATATTTGTAGGAAGATAGTCCAGGTGGCGGTCAATAAAGGTATCAAAATGATAGGAAAAACTATTTATTGTTAAGCAATGTTTTGCCCCACTTTGCAGGGCTATCTAATTGAAACAGATGACAAGTGAAGAGTTGTCTAGTTATTCTAGTTGTCATCTTTGTTTCAATCTGACAGCCCTGCTAAGTGAGACAAAACTTGGTTAGCAATTAATAGATTTTTCTACTATTTTTATACCTTTATTGACTGCCACCTGGACTATCTTCCTACAAAAAATTGTGTATAGTTACTAGTCAAAATTGATGAGTCTGTTAAGTATAGTTAGGGGGGATAAAAATTGGCGACTGGCCCCAGCAACCTCTTTTGGATCAAATAGACTGAATAGACTAGAATAGACTGGGTATGAGGAATAAATATGAATTTTGTCGTGTTCTCTTCTTCTGCGTTTGTTAACCTCTACATACACTCCTTATCGAGTTAAAGGGTTGTTAATTTGGTTGTGGGTTCGGATTGGTGTCAGAACAATGCATTTTAGATTTCTCAACCTTCCCTGCCTCCATTCCGCCATTCTAACGCATTAATTACTTAGCCATTAAATTACCTTTAATCTATTTTTGGAACAAAAACGAAGGATAACTACAACTTAAAATGACAGATTCCTGTTTCTCACGACTTATTTTGTTATTTTTACTTTGATATAGACAGTTAAATCATATACGATTTCACAATCCAAAATTAAAATTAAAGAATTGTTTGTTAATTCGACAACTTAAAGATCATAATCAGAAAAGGCATATAATATTAGAAATATATATTTAAAGATTCTTTAGATCAGAACATTTGGTTTGTGAATTCATAGGATTAAAAACAAATGATATGTAAATAATAGAATGTTAAAAAAAATAATATTTTAAAACGGTATTGTTATCTAAATCGTATTATTTATTTATTTTATACCAGCTCAGTCTGGTAGGCCTTACATGGTTGGTATAACCGTTACATTAAATATTCTTTTGTTTTTAACAGTTGACTAAGAGGGTGGGGGGGGGTATAGTCAAGACACTCCTAACTATATGCAATGTTATAATTAAAAGAAAAACAAGATAAAATAAATAGATAAGAATAATATATATAAGAAGATGGTCAGGGTTGCGGTCAAAAGTGAAACAAAAATAGTTTACAACTATTTATTTTCCTACGTTTCGCCCCACTTTGCAGGGC
>NW_027105652.1:1381231-1386846 GCF_000696795.3 Halyomorpha halys | reverse complement strand
TCCTGCAGCAGCCTGGGCTTCAGTCTTCTGATTGAGGTTGGGTTTCCCAGGTTGTAGTACACTGATCCTTTAACTGTCGGCAACAGGGTGAGGGACTTCATGAAACGTTTTTTGACTTGTAATCTTCTTGACTTAATTGACTCTATTTGTATTCCCCGATGCAATTGGCTATTTCTTATGAACTAAGGAGCATCAACTGCAATTCTGAGGACTTTATTTTGAAAATATTGTAATTTTTTTCTTTTCGCAGAGGATGCCACTCCCTAGACTTCACAGCCGCACATCATCAATGGCCTGAGAATTGTTTTAAATACAAGAACAGGTGTTTCTGGTTTTAGTTTGTAATTTCTGTTTAGGATAGGATATTGCATTGCTAACCTTGCGTAGGTTTGAGTTAGTTTGATGTTGATATGGTGATTCCAGGTAATACGGCGATCTTGGTGGATTCCCATGTATCTTACTATTTCACTAAATGGATTCCATTTCACATCTTTACCTTTGAGGATTAGTTCCGGTGGGTCTGGTGGGCGTCGAAGAGTAAAAACTTTTGAATTACATTTTTCAATGTCCAAGCTAATCATCTATTTATAGAAATATTGTTATAGATCATTAAGGTGACTTTGAAAAGTATTTCTAGTAACTATTATATCATCATGTTGAGAGAACACAGCTGTATCGTCAGCGAACATAGCTATGGAGTTCTGTGTGTGGACTGGATGATGTCGTAAAGGTAGAAGTAGAACAAAATTGGAGAAAAGACTGAACCTTGTAGAGTACCGGTATGGATTTGTCTATGGGTAGAGTTTTTGTTATTTATTCTAACAGAAAATGTTCTACCGTTGAGAAAAGTGCTCAGAATATTGTATAGATATTTTTGAGTGCCTGGTTTATTTTATATGAGACCTCGATGCCAGACATTATCGAATGCTTGTTGGAAATCCAAGAACGCTACCAGGATATGTCTCTTTTTTTCGAATCCGTTAATTATAAATTCCGTCTTGTCATTTGGTGAGTAGTGGAATGTCTATATTTAAAACTGAATTGAAAATCACGAATCATTTCGATGCTCTGAAAAAAAGAATTAAGATGTTTTTTTATAACTGATTCCAGTAATTTTCCAAAAATGGGTAATAAACCGATAGGTCTATAGCTGCTGATTTGTTTAGCGTTCTTACTAGGCTTGTAAATTACTATCAGTGCGGCTTTCTTCCACGTATCAGGAAAATATTCAGTACGAAGGGAACTGTTAAAAATTGACGTGATGAAAATGACAGCTTTCCTGGGTAACATTTTGGTTGCTAGGACTGGGATCAAATCATGGCCAGGACTTTCCATTACCTTGAGATTTTTAATCAGGTCCTGGATTTCTTTCGGGGACTTAAATTTAGGTGGGATCTAATTGTTGTGAGGGGGAGATTTAGATACTTGCCAGTTTCATCAGTGACTAAATTCGGACTTATGTTTGTAGTGGAATTCTCCAATAACATTCGTTTTCTCAAAGAAATTAGTGAAAACTTCAGCTTTTTCGGCGTCACTGGTAATGAATTCATCATTGTATACTAGATTTGGATTTTTTTCACGTTTATCTAGACGTCGCGTAGCCTTCCATAATGAATGATCCTTTGGGTCTAAATTTTCCACATATCCCTGATATTTAGAATACGCCCATTCATCCAGATCTTTGTTAGGTTCATGTTTGAGGTGGTTCCATTTCTTTTTGTGAACAGGGTTTCTAGATCTAAATCATTATTGGTCCGATACTTTTAAGCATTGTTTACCTATTTTCCTTTATTGTCTTCGTTAATTATGAAGGATTTAACTAAGTGTTTCATCTTAAAAAAATAAACGCAGATTTAAACAAAATATTGAAACCCATTGTGAAAGAAAATAGAATTAAAATTCTTCTTGCTCAACGGTATGCTAGTGCTATGTATTAATTCAAGATATTAGATGTATTTGTGTGACTTTAAGGGATCTGAGTTTGTACCAGATCCCTTGAAATGTCGAATAATAGAGAAGTGATTGACGCTTGCTAACGTAAAAAGACCTTTACCACTGGTATGAGTACATCGAGTTTAAGGAACAAAATCCATTATACCTGTTAACAGTGGCTTGACTTATCGGCAGGAAAGTCAATTATGGTTTATTATCGCCTTTTTTGACATATTATTTGTGGGCGTAGCTCATGGTAGCCTATGAGGAAATTGGTTCCAAAAGGGGGACGCCCATCTAACCAAGTGGGTGGGGGACTGGAGACCGAGCTGGAAGAGGAAGAGGTACTTGGGATTCGGAACTGGCAGCTAGAAAAGGAAAGAGGAAAGAAGGACTCTTCACATCTGGAACTCCACGACTAAGACGTAAACAACTCCCCACGGCATTCACCATCCATTCAACTATTCATAGATATATATGCGATAATAATTTATTGTGTAAAAATATTTTATGGCAAACCATTTATCCTACCAATTGCAGTCATGTACTAAATGTAAATCAATACATTACTATAGTATTATAGTACACAATATCACTCCTTATTATATTATATCTTTCATTAGTAACAATATCTTATAAATATAAAGATATACAATTGATAAACTGGTAAACACAGAATCTCCTTAGAAAGTAGATTCAATAATAACAGTTTTTTTAGGACTCAAATAATTTAAATTAATAGAAATATATTCGGGTAATTACTTTCAGTATGGTAGTATCCTGGCATCTTAATTTACAACAGGTATATACACAACACTAGAATTAACTCTTAACACTTTGTGGAACTTAGAAAAAACATGTTCTTACTGTAGACTGTCCATTCTCTAACTGTTCAAGCGAACGACTAAACGAGATATTGTGAATAGGATTGATTGCAAAATAAGTGAACAACGGCATCGACCCAGGCTAGAAGTTCCAGTAGAATGTGCCTAAGAGTATAGCAGTATGGCACATACCATCACAAAATTTTCACCCTTTATGTACTCTATGGTATTGAATCATTCATTTTACGAGGTGAATTACGATACATATACGTAGAAGAGGATCATAAAGCTGCATTCACGAGTTCTAAGAAATAACATGAAATCAATAAGAAAAGAATAGATTGCTATAAGAAAAATCATACATTTACGAGAAATGATTTAGTACCAAAGAATTACTTACTTTTATGTATACTAAATAGTTCTTCAAATTATATATAAGTGTATAAATTTGAAAAACAATCTACTAGGTAGATGCAGGACGAAGACACTCTTAAGCAAATCTATATCACATTAGCAAACTGCTATCTTGTACTGAAAAGCATTTGAAGATTGATTCCACCATTTAACCTCTTATGGTTTGAAAAACATCAGGAGTGTATTTTATAAATGCTTGAGATTAAAATATATGATGGAAAATAATCAAATGTTTACTGTTAAGACTTGTTAATACTTAGGGAAAAAAAAAGATTTTGTTTTTATAGGTATGTGTATAATATGAATACATTACCTATTATTTGTATTGTTCAATCTAACTTTGTAAATAAGAAAAAAAAATTATAACAGATCGAGGATACTCTAAGCAACTTTACCTATATTCTACAGAGCAGTCTATTTTTGTTTCCAAAATGTACTATTGACCTTTATAAATGCAATAAAACTGGTTAGTGTTTTTTTATTTATTTATCTTTTATCTTTTGTTTAAATTGCCCAGCTATATATAGGCTTAACAAAACAATTGTTGGGTGATGGAGTGTTATAAAATAGCACCTTTGCAGTATGCCGCTAATAACCAGCAGATATTCAAATATGACAATTCCAAAATTTTACATTAAAAACTAATACAGTCAAGAGAAAAATACTTGAGTTCATTTACATACGAGAAAACATGAATTATACAGTGAATTTTAAAACAAACACAAGAAATCTGAACCAAAATTATGCAGAGATTTAAAGCAAAATTAGTTTATAAAACATATAGTATAAAATGTATGTTAATAATTGTAATATACATTGATATGAATTTTTATAACAAGAGAAATAACAAAATAATTTTAAACAAAATATTGTTGAAATAAATAAATTGTATTTCTGACTTGACTCTAACGAAGGTTACAAATATTATTGTGATAAAATATAATAATGTAAATTGACTGCGATTAAAAATTTTAATCTCAATGCGAAGAATTGAAAAAAATAGGTAATTAATTAGACATGGGCTAAGGATAGCTTATTATAAAAATAATATGATTCTCTAATGTTTTATTGTCTAATAGGGTGGTTTTGATTGAGATTGTTGACCTAGGTAGAATAGCCTACTAATGGTTATTTTTAATTGATATGAATGTAAAATTTTATTAAAGGTATGACATTTTATTAAATTTTATTAAAGGTATGACATTTTATTAAATTTTATTAAAGGTATGACATTTTATTAAATTTTATTAAAGGTATGACATTTTATTAAAGGTATGACATTTTATTAATAAGATTGTTGTTTGTAAAAAAACATATGTATAATAAAAGCTGTTTTGTAATAGATTGACCTTGAGGATGGCCGTATTGACCGAAATGAATTTATAAAGAAATATATATTTTTTTGAGACATCACTTGAATTAAATTAAAAATAAGTTAAACGTTTGTGAGCTCAAATAATGAAAAAGAGAAAAGGGAGATTGAAATTACCAACTTGCTAGTTACTCAAAGACTGACTTTTAGTGTGTTCCGTACCTCTATATATACATCTTCGATCAGCTGATCTGCTCGATCACCTGACATTGAAATTACAACTGAGTAAGGTAAGTAAAGTAACTCTCCCCCATCAGTTTACGAACAATCCTCGTAAACTTATACTATGCACTAAAATAATATAAAATACAACAACAATAATTATTTACAAATAAATATATACTTATATATTACATATAAGTATATACAATAAACAAAACAAAAGATTGACAGTCCTCATAAGCTCTATTACAAACTAAAAGTAAAGCAAAACAAAAATTAAATCATGACTTTATACAAGAGAAAAAAAATTCTACATAATTTATTCAGTACATCCCCATAATAAAAGATAAATTAAACAGAAATTAAATTACCACTTTAGAAAACACATGAGATAAGTTGAGATGAGCAAACCCCGGATTACACTTGCGCTGGTATTTCAGTTAGAGTGACTTTAACTTGTTCAATATGAACTGTCCTGCGCTTTTTGGGTTCTCTAATACTCTCAGTAGTTACAACATTATGTTATCTTATTATTATCACCCTGAATGGTCCCTTGTATTGCTGTATCTCCTTACACCTGTTTGATCTCAATTTTCTATATAAAATTGTCCCAATTTTTATCGTTTCCTTCCTATCTGTGAGGTTTAAATTCTCCCGAGCTACTCCCCTGAATTGAGGTTCCTAAAACTAGTGAAAATTTCCTTTACGTACAGACTGTTCTTTCAGAGCCCGTCTCCATTTAACATTCTGATATTGTTATTTTAGACTGTTGAAATAAGTGTTTTATTTGTCTAAATATACAACATACTATTTTTTCAAAAGTCTTCAGTAGTCTTCACAACTACTAATCACCTGACATCCAATTTACAGCTTACTAAGGCTGTAACTTATATATATAAGTTAAGTATTGG
>NW_027105652.1:1372722-1374000 GCF_000696795.3 Halyomorpha halys | reverse complement strand
CCAAAACAGCGGGTTGGTGCAGGGCTTCAACCCATCAAAAAATTTGATGTGTCTCCGGCAGCTGGAGTCCATCAGGGATAACAATGTTTCTGGCCCTCTGTAACGCTGTTTCTCTTACAATCTTCCGAAGGTTTTATTCTTTCTCTTAATGCGTCTTATATACATTTTAGTTCTTTATTTACATGAGTAGGAAGTATTAAGGCGAAAAATATGCCTTGCAGTATTATAACTCCTCCCTACCAGTTTATGACATAATGTTCGTAAACTACAAAAACACAAAAATAAATAATAAAAAAAAAAGGTACAATACATCGAAATACAGGGAAAAGAGAAAAGAAAATGACCAATCACCCTGTTCACCGCGTCATCGGGTTCTAGCCCCTTATCCAACTGATAGACACGCAAGTGATCGCTCAATGTGCTGTGAAGTCATTCCAGCGCTTTTAATTTGTCCCGAATCGACGCATTATCAAACTCCCGACCACCACCCGACAAGATCAGATTGGTTATTCCATATAACTAAAACCACGTGCGCATTGCCCCTAGTACTGCGTTCGCTGACTTGATGTGCCATGCCAACATTAACTGAACAGGTCGATGGCCGTGACCCGTTTGTATCTCCTCCAGGTAAACGTATCTATCTACTGGTCGACTAATGGCATGTCCACCGTCGGGGTTCTCCTGTATTGCTTTCCGGAGGTAGACTGAATAGTAAACTAAAAAAAAAAATAAAATAGTCCTGGGTTTTAGTACCACTTATGCGTTGTCGGAAGAAAAACACACACAAAAAAAGTAAGAAATTAGGCAGAGTAACAATACGCAAGACTACTAAAATAACACTGTTTTATTTATTTATTTTTTTTTTTTCATATCTCTGTATTTTTCATTTAAATACAAAATACAATAATATATAATAGATAGGTGTGTGTATGTATATATATATAGTCAGCTGTTACTTCGATGTCAGCTGAATGAGGAGATCAGCTGATCGCATGTATATAAAGAGATGTACCGAACCCAATAAACATAGGATGTTACAGCAGTTCACACGTATTACACATTATTTCTTCTTCCCTTTTTTGACATTAGGCTTTCGCCGATGCTTGACTTATATATACTTATATTCGATCAATATATATACAAAATACAAATAACATCTTTGTTTGCCGTATTGCACATTGTTTTATTCTTTCTCTTAATGTGTCTTATATACATTTTGCATGGGTAGAGAGTATTAAGTAGAACAATACGCCTTGTCGTATTATAACTTATATATAT
>NW_027105652.1:1361581-1364217 GCF_000696795.3 Halyomorpha halys | reverse complement strand
TATAAATGTTCGTAAATTGAAGGTATTACAGAGATGATAAAAAAGAGGAAAATATTAGGCAGAAAGTGGAAAACTCCTTCCAACGACAGCAACTTGTACTTCTTTGAAAGCTCTCCCGCTGAACATCACCCCCAGCTGTTGCATCAGACCCAAGCTGGCAAAAAAAATTACTTCAGGGAGTACTATTTAGCTGTGTACCGAATAAAGTTCCTTTCCTGCATTTTTTCTACAACCAATTTTTGGAATAGCAACCGTTTGCTCAGAATTGTTCAATACAACGGTATGTCTCAATAGTGACATACCACATGAATCAATCATACGCACAATGAAATTCAGTGTTTCCATATTATCTCCATGAAGATTTTTAAAAAATGGACGGTATTGAAACTATTTGAAATTTAGTTTTTATTTTACTTTATACTTCATCTATTTTTTTTTTGTTTCTAGCCATAACCCTTCATAAAGTGGTAAAACAAACGTAGTAAACTTAGGTTTTGGGATTATAAAAAAGTTATAAATAGAAAAAAATATAAATAAATCTTATCTGGGTTAGGAAGTTTAAAGAAAGGCTGTGAATCAGACAACAAATAAAGTTAACAACTTACAGCTAAAAATTAATCCTTAAAAGAAGTTATAATGATAAATGACCTATAATTTCCAATTTTTCATTGTATTAAACCGCCCGTTCTGCTTCCACTCATACTAATGAAACAAAAATATAATGTTATTCATCTTCTTGAACCAGTTTTTTAACTAGTCAAAATGTTAAAAGACAAACAAAGTTATGGTTCTTTTTTTCTGTTTTTGAAAGAAAAGCAAGCACCTTGAAAAATCTGACACATACTAAATTGAATAAGACAATATTAAACACATTTTTTTGCTCTATAAATTTATTTTTGTCCCAGTATTTGTCACGGATCATCTTAGTCCATCAGTGTGAGTTATGACAAAAAAAGTTTTTTTAACGATGATTTCACGATACTTAAATGGCACGTACCTATTTTATCTGATTATATCTTCGACTTCATAAAAAAATATATTTTCAACGAGTATAGAGCTTTTTTGTTAGCTGGTCTTATAATTCTTCCGGTGTTGACGAGAATGACCATTTAAACAGTGAGCATACAATTCCTCGATTGTTTGAAAATCAATATTTATAAAATCGATTGTTCTTACTTACCAATAAGAAAAACAGAAATAGAAAACATAGATAGATTTATTTGGCGGGGATTCCCGAAAAATTCGCCAATGTTTCCTCCTCTTCTGCTGAATTAACGGTTATCTGTCAATATCATCTAAATTAATTTACTATAATCAGTCAATACCATTTCGTTCTTATTATTATTGGTTATGAAACTAAATTAGTTGTCAAGAAGATGGCCACGGGACCTTCTAATTTAAATTAATGTTTGAAGTACCACCGATGGGTGGTTCCTTCCCAAGATTTTTAAGTGTATATCAAACATGCAAATTTAAAAAATGAGTAGATTAGTATAAAAATCATTATCATCAATTAATTCATATCTTATTATTATTGACAAATTTTATGATTTATCCTTTCTTAAGTACGTATAATCAGCTCTACGTTTTATTTATTTATAATTTGAACGGTTGAACCAATGTTGTTGGTTTTTATTTTTTGTGCCCCAGATCTTTGATATCTTTAAACAAGATTAGGCACCAACATACTCACTTTGCAATATCCATAGAACCTCACCCTATGGTGTGCAGTGCCAAAATGGCACTAATGATTTTAATGAAAATTACAAAATGTCAAATCTTTACCTTTTCGCGTACAGAATAAATCCTCGAAAATAAAAAATCATTACAAAAAACACTCAAAAACTATATTTCTTATGGTAAATTACACATAAAATCATATATAAAAATAAGTGATTGTAAATGACTTAAGAAAGAGATGTTCCGGGTCACAGTAAATTAAAAAAATGTCAATGGGGGTTTCGTAGAGGAAGGTCCACTATCGACCACTTAGTTCAATTGGAAGCTGAACTACAATATACTTTCATAGAAAGGCAGCAAGCAGTCGTAGTTTTCTTCGACATGGTTAAAGCATTCGACTGTACGAGCAAAAATACAATTATAAATAAGCTTATATCCTTATATTTTACGGGTAATCTCATAACATTCATCAAGCAATTCATATCCCTTCGGACATTCAAAATCAGAATAGGAAATCATCTCTCTGGTAATTTCGAACAAAAAATTGGAGTACCACAAGGATGTGTTCTCAGCACAACTTTGTTTGCCCTGGCCATCAATGACTTAGGAAGAAACATGCCGAGAGGAAAAAATGATGCTCTATGTGGACGATCTAGCGATTATGTGCCGCTCAAAGGATATAAACCAAATAAAAATCAAATTACAAGAAGCTCTTAATCGATTAAAAAACTGGTCATATAGCTCAGGTCTTACCTTCTAAACCGAAAAAACTAAATGTCTTAATTTCAGCAGGAAAAGAAAAAGACCTCCATCCCCAGAACTCACCCTAGGAGATTCTCCGTTACCGTATATCGAACATTGTAGATTTTTATGCCTCATATTCGATAGGCGTCTTTCTTGGAACAACCACATCAGTACACTTAGAAACAGATGCATAGATAAAATTAAAATCTTAA
>NW_027105652.1:1339416-1360251 GCF_000696795.3 Halyomorpha halys | reverse complement strand
ACTAACTTAATAACCAGCCTTTAATTATTATAATTATCTATTTAACTTGCCTTATTTTTAAAATTAGAACAGTCAGTTATCTGCTTTTCACCATCTTTTTCAATATCGTAACGATTATTAAACAAATTATAATTGCCACAAATTTGATTATAATTGGTGCGGATCAGTACACCATACCAAAGCTATGACTAAACCAACTATGCCTTACCAAAGCCAACAACCAACGGGCGTTGATGACAAGGCTGTTAAACGCCCTTCAAAACTAACAAACAACAAACAAAAAATTAGGATATAGTTTAAACTTTATTTAAGATATGACGTCTTTTACATTGTATCCATATTTTCAAATATATATACTTATCGTAATCTTTTCCGCGTTGTATTACAACGAATCTGTTTATCTAGTATTTGTTTTACAATTAATTCTATGCTTTATTATTATTCCTTAAATAATAAGTTCATACAGAACATTTCATTTCGTATTAAAGATAGTTAAATTGTTTATTGAACTAAACGAAAAAAATAGTTTAATAGGACAAACTATTTTTCCAGCAATATTTTTGTATTGAATTTTGAAGACATTGCAGTAAGGAAAATTATGTGATTGGACACATATGTTTATAACGGTAAATCTGTTAGGGGATAAAAAATATTCATTTGAAAATGTTAATGGTGAAGTACCCATTTTCAGTGTATTATTTTCATATGATATTTGTCATATTTATTTTCGAAACATTTTTTTTAGCAGTGATTAAGGCTTTGATAATACCAATGAATTCTGTTTAAAAAAACGACTTTAATTACTAGTTAATATTATTAAATTTTTATGCATGAAACTGGCAATAATAATTTATTTCCGTTTTATTATACTATTTTTTTGTGTGTGTGATTTTTTATCTTGTAGGTCATTTTAAACCTTTTTTATAATAAATTATATTTTTAAATTACTATAAAATTTATATGATATACATACTCCTAAAATATAATACCTCCTGAAAAAAAGTGTGAAATATAAGAAAGCCTTTTACCGCAATTAGGCTCGAAATAGGAGAAGTAAAAAATAAATTAATGAGCGCAGATGAATTTCTCTGAGGAAAATTACTCCCTGCATTTCTTTACTGGGCTTTTTCCATTATATTTTGTAGCCAGAAAGGGGCGGTTTAATACAATGAAAAATTGGAAATTATAGGTCATTTATCATTATAACTTCTTTTAAAGATTAATTTTTAGCTGTAAGTTGTTAACTTTATTTGTTATCTGATTTACAGCCTTTCTTTAAACTTCCTAACCCAGATAAGATTTATTTATATTTTTTTCTATTTATAACTTTTTTATAATCCCAAAATATCCTGTTATAGGGTATCTTATTTTATGTAGTATATCAGATGTGTAACGCATATATTATACCTTAATCAATGGACAATTGTATTATGTAGTTGTTTCTGGGTGTTAATAAATATGCCATGAGTAAACATTACTTCTTTTGAGAAACATCGACAAAACTGTCGTCATGGATTGTTGAGCACCTACTTTTAATGTCTTTATAATAATTTGGTTCAAATTGAACAACAAACTAACATATTAACATCCTCGGTTATAAGGGAAACATTTAAATTCTTGTCATTATATCTCAAATACACTTCTTAAAAACATTTATAATCCATATGGACATTTCTTCTGAAATACCAGAATTGTTAGTATATGTTTTCCGATATTTTTATTCACATCATAATTCTAAGCGACCGGCTTAGAAATTTGGCATGTCAGAGAAAATTTCTGATGTAAGCACACATTTAAATTAGTACTATTACTATTATTATATAGGTGACAGACCATGGAAGTCTAAGTCCTCGTGCGATGTATTAGGATATACAACGCACGTTTCTTGACGTGTTTTTTTTGTAGGGTGGGTTCGTCACTCCCATGCCTATTTTGTGTGAGTGCCAACCATTGGCTAACGGGCCTCACAAATGCCCGGGGGGAAGTTGTGAGTGAGTTTTGTATTATCTTATGCTTGAAAATAGCCTGGGTGGGACCGGGACTCGATCTGACATCCTTTGGGTTGGGAAATTGGCGCGATGCCACGCTGCTACCGCTGACCCCTTAAATTAGTTTTTAACATGAAAATATTTTATTATGTTTTATAAGTGTCACATACAGTTGACAAAAAAAAATGTAATGGTCAAGAATTTCTGACAATATGGTGGTGGTGACCATATACAACCAACCTACTTAAACTTTTGGAGCTTCCGCACAATCACATCAATAAAGGTATAGTATTTTGTACAAAAAAATCAGGATGAAATCTGCAGCATAATAGCGATAGCTCTCGGATGAAACTGTGGGCTTATAAAGCAATTCAGAGGGAGATTCTTTTCTATAGGATTAAGATTACACTGTACAAGACGTTGGTCTGCACATTTTTATCCGGCGGGTCAGTAGCCTAGGCAGATACTATAACGGATATGAATAAGACTTCTCATCTTCGAGAGAAAAATTTATGGTTCTGTTAGAAGGTTGCGCCTGGAGAAAAAAGAAGAATATGAAACTCGCTTAGCTTTTTTACAAGGATACACTCCTCAACAGGTCCGTTAGACTGGGACGACTTCGGTGGGCCAGCACATCACATGGATGGATGATGCCGAGAGACCCCCCAGGATACAAATTGGTAAGCTCCATGGAAAAATACATGTGGTTAAGGGACTCAGTGTAGGCGGATACACATATATGCAGTTGAGAACTTCAGAGTTACGTCAATGGATCGCAACAACTTGCGAAGTGGATCTTTATGGAGGAGGTCTCATCACAGAGACAGGACGTAGTGCTATATAGAAATTAAAAGTTGCAATATATCACTTTGTCTCAGAATTTTATTTCATTTAATGTTTCTGTGTCCATTTAAAAATACAACTGTTAACTGAGGACTGTTTTGGGGGAGTCTGTGAAGTTGACGAGAAGAATAAATGTCTCTCCTGTAAACATAACCATTTTAACCAGAGGAAGGTACTAAAAATCATACCCATAAGTGAATTAACTCTGTAATCTCACTGGCTGCGTTTTTGGGATACTAGTGCAAGAAATCCACCTCAGAAATGAGATTTTGAACTTTAAACTTACATTTTGCATATAAATACGTGAACCTAAATTCTGATTCATAAAATCATTCTGTTTTTTAATATTCTCATTTATTTCTCGTATACTTGAATTGAAAGTTGTTTATTATCACGCTTCAATTATCTTTCAATTGTCAAAATGCAAAGCAGAATCCAAGACAATATTTCACTGGTATACATATATAATTTCCCTGTATTATGTATGTATTAAACCGGATAAAGGAGGTTACGAAAAAAAAAATTAATTAAATTGAAAGATCCGTAAATTCCTACCTCCTACATATTATCTTATTATCCGTTCTTATCTCTCAGACAGGTTATTTCAAGTAAATCACAACAGCGCTTATTCATCTCTGTTTCCTCAGTCTCCTGGTGTGCCTCAGGGTAGTATCCTTGGTCCTATCCTTTATACAGTTACTACAGCTGACATCCCAACCCATCCTAACACTCACCACGTATGCCGATGACACATGGCTATTGACAGTGAATAATGATCCTTCCAATGTATCCCAATCCCTCCAATCCCACATCACCACCCTTGAAGAATGGTGCCAAAACTTTAGGATTAAAATAAATTCCAATAAATCCCACCAAATCACATTTATCCTTCATCGTAAACCTTCGTCTTACCCCACAGTATCTTTTAATAATACCCCACTTATTCCTGTTGAGCAGATCCGCTACTTAGGACTATATCTGGACAAACGACTAACATAGAATCCTCATACTAGACTGAAAAGACAGGAAACTGCTCGTCGATTCCGACTATTACAACGTTTACTAGACAAACGGTCCAAACTTCCAATCCATTACAAATGAATGTTCTACATGACTATTATAAGGCCTATCTGGACATACGGAATTGAGCTAGGGGGCTCCACTAAACCCTTATCTAATTCCTCTCGAATCCAATCCTTACAGTCCAAAATCCTTCGTAAAATCCTTAATGCTTCTTACTTAGTCACAAATCAAATCATCCACCAGGACCTCAAAGTCCCTATGTTGCCGATTTGGCCAGAACCAGATACCAATCCTTCCATAATAAACTTCCCAATCACCAAAACCAACTCGTTTCTAACCTGCCTTCTCCTTCACAACCTAATAATCCTCCTGGGAGTCTGAAAAGAAAATGGCCTCGAGATTTTCTCCTTTAGAAGTGTTTTTGGAGTTCTATCAATGGGTAGATTCTCCACATGTTTGTATCATGTCATAATATCATTTACAGCAAATTTACTTGATGTGTATATATTTATACAGTTATCAATAACAATAAATAAATTAAAAAAAATTAAATTGATTGGACAGATTTTTAAGATTTTTACCGCACGGGTTTTTAACAGATGAAAAAAATGAAAACATTTAAATGTGAATATATTTTTTTTTTTCTCTCAGATTTGAATTTAGACGTCTAACTTTTTTTTTCTTATGAATATTTGATGTATTGTTTGAAGCCCGTACAAAGAATAGGGCCTCCTAAATTAAGCAATCTTGGCGATGCTGTTTATAGCAGGTGCGGGGGAGAGGGGCAGAGGAGGGGAATGGGTGGTAAGAAATATGATTACAACTGGGCTGTAACAGGCTGCTAACCACACAGCAAAACACCGGAGCCAAGATTGCTCCGGTCTCCCTCCTAGGCCTCTCCAGTAATTGGATCTTGTTGCAGCCTTTTCCCAAAGGGTTACCTACATGTATCTCCTCTGTCCTTCATAGCCCAAAGAAAAAGAGTTAATGAGCAGAGATTTAGAAATCTGTTATCTAAGTTTGCAGAATGACTCGATCATGTGACTCTGTACATAATACATCATAATATTACCGTATCTGAAACTCTTCATCAAATATATCATTAAAATCAAGTTGAAAATGCAGTAAGAATGGGATGCTTAACTTTTTCCACCCCAAACTCCCGTTTACTCTGTCAATTTCACATTAATTGTATCTTGTATCGTATACTATAATAGCACCACAGTAGATGGTCTGGCTTGTCATTTAGACATGATTTGACACATAGTTTAACTCAATTTATAACTCAAACACTCAATCATTACATTCATGTTTTAAAATGTAACTACGTTTCAGATAAAAACAAAACCCCACTACACAGGCTCTGTTAAATACAAAATTGTATTTCAAATAGGGACTTTGGTTAAAATGAATAAATAATAGCACCTGTGCTGAGCAACATAGCACCTTCAACGGCTAGGAGCGGTACACTGAGAAGTACAGTGAGACATAGTTCACATCAAAGATGGACCACATTCATGGGACATTCGAACTACTGACATACATTCGACTGTGGCAGAATTTATACCGATGATAATATATCAAATTATTTGACACTAATAATCTTTCCAAGATCTAATTTTCTCAGCGCTCTCATCAAATGTATTACCAATGCAGAAAAAGATGACACCTCAACCCATTTTCCCATCATGTAACTAACCCCACGCACCATGGACGTAGGCAGAGGAGAGGAGGGGGAGCAGGGGAGAGCCGGGGTTAGAATGTAGTGAACTTATTTGATACACAATTTTTTATGGAAATATGCTATAATTAGGAAGGTAATGGCGAGGAAAGATGGGGGCGTCCAAAAAATCATCAGAGAAAAGAAGTGCAAAACTGGATAATATTTTCATTTTACGAGCCATTGGTTAATCTAGTCGTTAATGATTTATATTCAGTTGCTTTACTTTCAATAATTTATTGCGATTATAGGCATTAAAAACTCAAAAATTAATGATTGATGTTTATGAAGTAGAAATAAATAAAATGGTGGGAGTATTTTTTGCAATGTGGAATTAGATATCTTTCTCTTACCCTAAGTTTTAGTAGGGAATATACACACACACATATATACCTAATATCGAACTAGGTAATATAATTAAAACATGTGTATGGTATTTAAGCCAACCCTTTAAGTAGAATTACACAGTAGCTCTGCGTGATCTAGTTAAATATAAACACAAGTGTATGAAGAAAGCTTCAATTTACACCGAAACTTTTAAAAAAAATATTAGAATAAATAAGTACGTCTGATGTCGCCATACCTAGATAATAATTTTTACAATTTCGGGACTTGATATGGTGGTAGGCTTAAATAATTTACTTAAACCCAGGGTTTTAATTTTATAGAGCGACAGTCAAGTCAAGTTGACATGGCAAGTTATAACTTGGAAATTTACATTTTGATGACTACAGTGAAAAATTATCCAGGAATTTTGTATGCGTGAATAGCCAGTTATAACCTCCAATGATTACTAACTCTCGGAGACTAAAACTTAAATTTTCTGTGAGTGCTTTATCAAGTTTTATAGTTAAATAAGTTTTTAAAAATACATATTCCATGATTAGTAGTGTATTTTATTCTATATTTATTCGTTTCCTTCATAATCTTTTAAGTAATAATGGTTTTCACTTTTATAAGGCATTGCCTTCCTTTTCTGTCTTTGTAGTAATCCTCTATAAAGACATTAATCATTTACCAGAAAAATTCATAAAAGATGACTGGCTTACCAATTATACTAGAATAGCAAGTGAAAGACTTTAAAAGATGAAAAAAAGGCAATTGTTTTGCCTTAAGGAGGAGGTACTGACTTATTCGACACAATGGCAACATTAAAGTTGCAAATCCCTAGCTTACAATTAGCGCTAACTTTGGAACTCACTGCATTTGAGACTAATTTTCTTCTTTTCTTTATAAATACAACTTTCCAGTTGCGTTCGTTGAAGCAGAAATCGCAAACAATTCGATGAATAGAGGTAAAATAATTTGTCTCAATGCGGAATAAGAATATTTCCTGAATTATAATTTGATCATAAACTCACCAGGTTTATTGAACCTATAACTGAGGAAATGCGGTATGATGAACCACCGATAACAATAGAACGTTTATACAGGCGGGGTTTGAACTCCTACCGCCATATAAGTTCTTTATTTTTCATATTACGAGTTATTGTTCAGCATCTATATCAGCATCAGTATATTAGACGAATTTGAGCATTTTCAAGAAAAGTCAACTGATGTTTGGGAAACACAACGTCTACATTTTTTTTAATTTTCAACGCAAAGCCTCTTATTAGGTTTCATTTTATTACTCAGGCCATATTCATAAAACGCTCCACGGACAAGGATCATCATACCCTAGATATCCAATGAGAGAGGGTTAAGAGGTGAGGAGGTAACGTAGCTCAATGTGACGTCATAAGAAGACGATTTGACACCACTTCTCACCTGTTTATTAATTAGTGATAAATAACCTCCTCCTCAACTTGGTCGAAATGTCCTGAGCTTACTTCGTAACATCTTCAATTCCAAAGATGATTCGAGTAACTTCATAGTACTAAAAATTAAAAAAATAATTTTGAGGAAATTTATTGAAATAATGCTCTTGTTTTCCTTATCCATTATATACTGCTCCGGTCACCTACGGCAACGGAAAGGTTGAATCGGAAAGACTGCCATGTATATTATTACTGCCATGTAGATTAGTAGCGCCTCATGTGGCCAACAGCCAAGTCTCACCTCCTCCAGCGCTCTTGGTGGCCAGAGAAGCAACCCAGACTAGAGTGAGATAGCCATCTTGTCTTCAACCAGAGAAGCGTCCATCCTTTATTTTTGTTCACTGATCATTAATATCTACATGAGTGAGTAGATTTACTTGAGTAGTTTCCAGCAGCAGAGAGAGGAGAGGCTTGGAAATGCGGGGGGAAGGAAGAAGAAAGAAGTAAGTCTACATAGCAATAGTTAACATCCACATCATCATCAACCACCCCAATGTTAGATCTACAATTTCCATAGTCCAGTCATACAAAATTCTACTAACAATCTAATCATAATGTATTCTTTCGGTCACCCCTACACCTCTTGTAACATAAAACAATAGAATTTTATTACATTTAATCATGTTTCATTTTTCAATTATACACTCCACTCAAACCCAACCAGCCAACCAAAAGTGAAGTGTGTCTTACAATGCGGTTGAAGGCATACTTCATACATATACACATGTGCTTATCAATGTCGACAAACTTATTGTCATCACTATCAGTTGCCTAACAGATTAGAACGCCTGCTCTAAAGCACGGATTCCAAATGTGATTGGTTTTTTACGGTTCGGCATCTATTTTTTTTTATTCTCCCTTCCTCGCCATCTCTGGCATGCTGGGTTCGGCAGCAATGGGTAGTGCGCAAGAATTACGTATGCCACTGCCACCAATAATTATCGTTGGTATGTATTGCAGCCTAGCGCTCGTGTGAGCGCCTTTTCGGATGCCTCCTCCAGTACGCAGCCTTGTCCAGCACTTCTAGTCTCATTCTGCGTCTGCTACTTCACCTACATCTTCTTATCTTGGTGGCTCACCGATTCCGGGTGGTCGAGCCCTTCCTAACGTAAAATGCGTCGAGCTGACGACCTCCTTCCACCCGTAGACGAATCCCCTGAATAAGGACGTCTCCATGAGACGAGGGAAGTCCGACTCAACGAGGGCGAATATCCCGGTTTTCCTTAACAATCTGGCAAGGTGTCCTTCCATGGCAGTGCAATCCAACACTAAGTGCTTTGCAATTTCAGGGACTCCACCCCGCTCTCAGTTTTGAATGGACGGTAGGGAAGAACTTGCTCAGAGTAGCGCCCTTCCTGCTCGCCTGCTATCGTTCATTCCATTCTTCAATGGAATCCTCGTCTTCTTATCGTCACTCCGAGGTACGTCACTTTCTCACCCAGTCTAATCCTCTGTCCTTGGATGTCCAAAGAAATAGGATGAGCCCTATCAGTGGAGCCTCTTATAAGTATGGTCTGTGACTTAGCTGCGGTCATACTTCATTTCCTCCTCTCACACCATGGGACGGATAATATAGGGATAATATATAGGGTATGTATAATCTATATACAGCTTTGCAGCTTCCTCCAGAGTGGTTGCTTGGGCACCCCCTGCTCTGATAGCTACCATTAACTGTAGAGGCTTGACCTTGCCCAGTGCCACTTTGTACGGGACACTCCTCAGCAATGAACTTGTCCCAGGACCTCTTCTTCTGGTGCCGCACTGTGTTTCGATATACCCTATACCTATGTTTAGATTCTCAGCAGCTCTCCTCTCATTATCTTTGTACTCCTGGTACCTACGCCTGGCCCTGCAGTATTCTCTCTTGAGTTGAGTCAGGGCCGGCGTCCACCACGGGACCGGACGTTCTCTCGCCCTTCAGTGTTGGAAGGGAATACTAGCCGCTTCAGTAATAGCGCCCGTTAGCATTGCCACCCTATGGTCAATTTCTACCTCTGGCATCTGTGTGGACCGAACCCCAGGCCGTGCTCAACGAATTGGTATCGGAACAGACTATCACACTTCTATACTTAAGTGCGACAACCTCCACAGCAGCTATATTATCTTTAATATTAACATTTACATTGGCCTGTCGAGGCAGCATATATGCTGAATCTAGGGCGAATGCACACAGGATCTGCAGCCTATGCATACCGGGTCTTCTTCACCTCCTTGATCATTTCCAAATGTAGCGGACACTCTCTGCTACCCGCGTAGTGTTGGAGGTCTTTCCCCACTTCACGGGTCAACATAAACGACATCTGATTTTGGGGGTTGACGAGGTCTAAAATTGACCCCTACTAATTACCACAAGTTCTAATTTGAAACTTAAGATTCTGTATAAGTTGTGTTACTTGTATCAACTTGTTATAAGAATGATTAATATTTTAATAAGAAGTACTGTTGTTCTTTTAAAAAACTCAACAATTCTATAAGCGTGCACAAGTTCGTACTATATGAAAAACATGGCTGGTCAATAAGCATGGACAAGTCCGTGCAAGATAATCAGTCTTTTAGGCACGTTTTGACTTGTATTTGATGTATATACGCGATTTAACACGGCCGAAAACATGCTCCTGATATTTACTATAATAATAATCTTGCACTTAGGTTGAAAGTTCATTTGCGTTGAACTTGGAAGCTCTGAATCAAAACATGGTCAAAAACGCAGAGGGGAATCCTCCACTCACAGTTTCCATCATTACCAGTATCCCTTGATGAAGCAAACGTAACAACACTACGGTGGATCAAAGTACTCAATGGAACCACCCAATAAGCAGCCTAAGAGGGAGGTCAGTATGTGGGGTTCTTTTCCTTTGATGTGCGTTCGTGTTCACTAGGCTTGAGTCGTGCCCTCTGAACTTCGGAATTTCCTATAAGACACGACACGACGAAGGTTATCGAAATAGCTTGTTGAAGTTGTCTTCTAGATTTCGAAGAAGTAACACATAAGTCTTCGTATGATCTGTGAAACAATAATGCCTTGTTTCAATCTTAACAGTGGTTCCTGAAATTTGTGTGGGGACAAGGAGTACATTTTTTTTTTAATTAACTGGTTTTCCTTGATTATTTATATAACTATCTTTTATTCTCTCTTTCTTTTCCTTTCTGAGTGCATCTACCACCCTTTGAGTTTACCAAAAAAAACAATCAATTTTATCCTCCGGTCTTAGGATTTCTTACCCACTCGCAGCTGGCACTCTTTATCCAGCTCGCTAAAATAATCGAATAGAGTTCGTAGAAATCTCAGGTTTGCTGGGATGAACCAATGGGTTCCAATATTGCAATTGAGTGGCGTCAGCTTGCTTTAGAGTGAAAATTATTGCCTAAGATTTCTGAGTCTCGTTATTTGATCATCCCCAAAGCATCGCAAGGGTTGATTGGCTTCAGTGACACTACTGTTTACCTCCGCACTGAAAATTCTGACGAGGTATTGCATATGTCTAAAGTTGTTTCTTTCATATATTTAGAAATTTTCAAACTTCAGCTTTGTGGTTCTCTGCTGTTACTTCAGTTTTTTTTTTTTTCATCCATCAAACTCTCATCTTCTTCTACTGTAGTGTTAGTTTTTATTCAGAGGTAAGAGATCAATTGATTCTCGAAAACTATTGAACACACCATTGTTGACGATTCTGTTAAAGAGGAAAATCTTGTTAACCTCACATCTTGAAGAAGCTTACCGAGTAATGTACAATGTGCCACAGTTTGGTGAAGCCCTAAATGGCTTCTACGACATTAGTATACCACTTATCAGAAACACTCAGAAGACCCTTTGCTGCTTTCTTACCAAGGTCTAGTCTCACCGAGTCACTTTACCTCCGACGTATGGATATACCGATTCAGATTATTTTATTTGCAAGTATGTGTTCCAGCCTGGGTGATTCGGTTCCCTCGAGCCAATCGAATTATCCCCCATTCCTCAAACGGTAATTTTGCGGGAATATATTAATGCGTAAATAAGATATATTCTTACTTTCCAGATTTATCTCAGATTCTCCAAACTGACTTGCTTAATACAGCCACATAAACCCCCTCCTTTTGTCAACTCACAGGAAATAGTCTGGGCGGGCGATAGGCTGGACGACAAGGCTGTCTTTAGAACACTATATTTTCTACAAATTATAGCAATATGTTTTATTTTTGGTTTATTAATGAATTATTTTTTTTTTAAGAGGATTTGAAGGGGAGAATCACTCTCAGGTGTTCAATTGTATTCTTGTCTATCTCTTTCTTCCTCCTTTAGTTGCATTTTTAAGAATCTATTTTTTGATAAACTCTTTATGTATTACAGTCATATTATTAATATGATAATATGTAAAGTTTATATTAATAATAATAGTATTATAACATAATATTAATAATAATATTATTAATATAACTATTAATTATATTATATTTACAAAGTTATAAAATAATAAAGTGGTATACTTAATAATAAGTTAAACACCGGGCCACTACAGAGTAGATTTAGCTCTCTTCATACCTAGCCTTAAATATGCCTAGCATGCCTGGGTAGGAGACAATGGGACTAAGCATGGCAGAAGGAGAAGCAGCTCAGAGGCCGGCTACCATATTTCCAGCAACAAGACGAACCTAAACACGTACCAATCACACTATTGGGTTTAGAGTAGCAAGCAAGTGGAAACTAAAATGAAGTAAGAAATTCAATTACTATTCAACTGTTAAGTCTGGCTTTAGGGCCACCTCTTGCAAACAATTTTGATGACCCCTCAACAATGCAGTTTTAACATTTCATCACATCTCTCTAATCGATTATAATTTCATATCTCAAAATTCATTAATATATTAATCTTTGTCGTATACTTTTGGCTGACCCTTATTACTAGTTATTTTCTTTAATTTCTGATATATTGATTTAAATTTTATCATTTTTATTTTAATTTTTTACACTTCTTCTGATTTGATGTATTTAAATCGCATCAAGGTTTCACTCTCTATTTGTTGGAATTAGGGAAGGTCTCATATGTGTACAAGGATACTGAACTATATTCCATATATTTGTTTTTTGTTTTCTTTTTTTCCAATTGAGGGACCACTTTAATTCACTTCCTAACTACAAAAGATCAAAAGATAAGAAACCTTCATGATGGAAACAGAAGCCATTATCATCCTTATAATAAAAAAAAAATTACTTACATTTTACGTTTTAGATATGGAATAAACTTTGTTCCATTTATATCTATTTCTTGTAAAAATTATATTCCGGCCTTATGGAGTTTTTATTTAAATAGCCCCATATCAATTCTTTATAAATTTCATTAAATTCTTTTCCTTACACATTGGTTATAATAAAACACCCGATTAGGCGCTAATTTAACTGAATTATTTCATGGGAGACACGCATAGTCCCTAAATATCAAGAAATTATTTCCCTATTCCTGAGTTTTAAATAAAATCTTTTGATTTATTAATAAATGTATCCTCTTTTAAAGATTTGTCTGTTGGAAATTACATTTCTATTCTTTGTTTTATAATCTTAATTTATTTTGGACTATCTCCATTCGTATCTAAATTTAACTGAATACTTTTTAATTCCTCCAACTACTATATGTAAACATACATATACTTAAATGATTTATGAATCTCGCAGCCAGAATATTTTATTTTTCATACTTCCCCACCCTCAGACAGGATATATATTTAATGTTTGCTTAAAATATTATCATGACTAAAAATTAATTTTTATTCTGGCCATTTGCTCTTAAAAGCCACTTTGAAAAAAATTAAAAGCTGATACACTCCTCCCGGAAAAAAGGTGAAAGCCAGAAGATGGGAATCTGCTAAGTAGCTCTTAAAATAGGTTGTGAAGTAGTACTTAGTAAGGATATTTCTAATTAGTAACCCATGTAAATATGTAATCCTTATCTTGTAGAGGAGGGGAAAGATATTTATTTACTGGTTTCTTGAAAAAACTACACTAAAGATAGTTTCTCTGTTATATATTGTTACTCTCATCTTGTTTCTCTACTAAAGATAAAGGAAAACTAATTATATATTTATTGGGAAAATATGTGGCTAACTAGATACTTTATTGTTGTTTTTCCTGAAAGCTTTTAAAACTCCAGTTTGTTTCTGTAGATCATATTGATAAAATATTATTACAAAACTATGACTAAAGATGGAATAATTCTAAAGTGATATCAATTTGATATTGGCAAATCTTAAAAGAAAAGTTTTGATTTTATTATAAATTAGTCGCACTCAATTATTGTACTTTCTTTACCAAGAACCTAGAACCTTTAGAAGATTGCCAAAAAGTAATTTAACTACACAGTAAATTTAATGAAATAGAACAAATATAAAATAAAAACTTTTTTTGACGATCTGCCATTTCAAACAGGCGTTTGAATATAATTCTTTTTTTTTTTTTAACCTTATATGTAAAGTTAGTTCTAATTCCGCAAAAAATATTATTTATATTCTTCAGAATTATTATTCTTTTTTTATTAAATTTAAAGAAAACAATAAAATCTGTACCACCTCACAGGGTCAGAGGTTCAGTACTTTGCAAGGAAGTACTGTTTCTTGAACAATGGCTGTACATGGAAGAGTTTTTTTTTTCTAGAGCACTGTATGAAGTGGCCTACTAAGGCCAGGCGTTACTTCACTTCTGATTGGCTGGTTAGATATTGTTTGCGTACTGTAAGAAATTTATTGAAATGGAAGTGAGACATAAGGTAACGGAACAACACGAGGTCCCTCACCTCCGGATTTAAAATAGCACCCTTTTTTAGAATGGATATCTCATAAATAACAAATAAACATAACAGGTAACCTTAAAATACCAAAGGTAGTAAAAGGCAAGACCCAACATGAATTACTTTCTTTTTTCACAGTAATGCACTTATTAATTCATTTTTTCTTTCGATTTTAGAGGGATCGGAAAAAAAAAATAAAAAATAACGTAACGGAAAAAGAATTTATTTACGAACTAGAGGTTGACTCAACAAGTATGAATTTTAAATACTAAATCTATTATAATTGCAGGTATAAATGGAGGTCGAAACAGAAAATTTATGCTTTAGGTTAATGAGTATTGATTGAGGGGCTAAGGGAACTGCAGAGTGATGACATTGATGGAGGGCGATAGCTTGAATCAAGTATAGAAGGAAGCTGACTAACTCATGCTCTCATGCATCCTGTTTCTTGTTCTCCATGTCCCTCAATCCAACGTCTCCTCGGTTACCGGAGGGCTCTTCGGAAGTGTATTTACTCACTCATGGTTTTCTTTACTAGGACTTAATAGGAGTGAAGAAAGAAAGAATGATTCTGGCCAAAGCTTCCAAGCCTTTTGTTTTTTCGGCCACATGGGGCGCTGGTTTTACAATCACCAGTATGATTCAAATATTCCGTTCAAACGTAACAATCACATTCAATCGCCAGATTTTTCCCTGATTCACGGTTGCCCCACTCATTTATAGAGGCTCTTTGGGCCCACAGAGGCTCCCAAACCCACTAGGCTGACTCACAATCAAATAATAAATATATATTTATCACAGCCAGATTCGAACCCGCACCCTGGAAGATTGCAACACAGCAACTTATTCGTTGAGCTACACTCCCTAGATTTTATTTACTTCATAATATTTGAATTCGATATAGAAATACAGCCAATGCCAGGACGTAGGAATATTGTCTTTTACCGTGGTGATTTTGTATGTTTCGGTTTTCATTGTGAATGACAAATTTCCAACATTTTTTTTTTTATTTTACACATTGTCCTATCGCTTATATTGTCATTTTTGGAAGAAAGATTTATTCACTAATCACCAATATACTTTAGCAGCCACCGTTGAACTCATTTATATTTATAATCTAAACGGTTACAATTTTTCAAATGTACGAATGACCTTTTAGGCAATATTTAAAAAATACTATCAGTACTGAGTATTCATTAATAAATAGATTACTTAATAAAGTGGTCCAAACATTTCTCACCATGACACCTCTTTTGGTTTAATCACATTTCGCAGCACCCTTGTCAACTAAAATAAATATGAAAATACCACTACAATCCTTTGAGAGGTTGAACATGTAGGAAAAATCAATGCAAAGTAAATTCTGAACAATTGGTATTTTAATTTTTTTTCTTTTTGTTTTGTAAGAACGTGGCATTTTCTTCAAGCACCCCCAGAGTGACACTGAGGCTGTCCTTATTGAAATGAATTACTTATAGCCCCAGTTAAGAATCGAACCTATACCACGCTGAATTGGGTACTATAGGACCTTCGCTCCAACTTCATTCAACTTGATTTAATTTAATTACAATTATTTATTTTACCCTTTTATTAATAAAATTTTAATCTAGTAGAGTTGAAAGGAAGTGTATAAATATAAACAATAAAAAATATTACAAATAATTAATATAGTAGCTAAAAAAAATACGTATCACAGCAAATTTATTTTTTGTATCATAAATAATCAACAACACAATATCCAGATAGAAAAATATATGTTTCTATTTTTCTTATCTCCCACTTCCCATCCCCTTTCTAATCAGTATCTGAAGCTCAATTTGGTAGAACCTAAACATTAGTTATATCATCAGATCATTGTAAGCTTATCAATTGAATACTGGAGCGGGTATTGGCAAAGTTTTCCATAGAAGGGATTCCCAGCAGGGTCTGTTCCTGATTAAAGGGAGGGTGGGAAAGGGAAGTATAAATTGCTTTCTGCTAATTCCGTTTTGCGGCTATTCGTCTTGAGGGCACAGCGGGGAATATGATTAGTAGCGAGTGATGAAGTGGCAAGAAGAGCAGGTAATTCTATTAGGTCTCTGGTCGATCATGTACCAATTGCTCCTAGTCTTTATGTTTTTGTTTTTACAGCTCTCTATCTTTTTGTTTATTGTGTAATGGCTTCCCGCTTGAATAAACCCGTTTCTCTTAATACACTATCTAAATCTCATAACATTTCTGTCTATATTGGATTCTATTTATCCATATTTTAACTGCATAATTGGAAAAGTCTATAAAAATCATTAATGAGTTCATAAATAAAAGGGGCAACTAATCAAGTTGAACATATAAATATAAAATGTGGGCAAACCAGTGAGTTTTTATCCCCAAAAAAAGTTAAACAATGAGTATTAAAATGGAAAGTTTTTTATAGCAAAGTAGACTATTGATAAAAGGAATATTTCTCGGGTGCTGTAAAAAGTAACTCAAATGGTAGAAAATTAATTCATAAGAGCCTGTCGTATGTCATCATTTTTTTGTATCCCATTTCTTAATCAGCTATTAAAGAAGTGTTGTTTTGAACATCATCTAGTTCTTATAACGTTCTGATAGGATAAGGATCTCAAAAGTAAAGACTGTTCCCTAGTTATCAAGGCTGACATAAACCAAATTTTAACTCAATTTTTTTATTGAAAAATTATCAGACCAGTTTCAGGAAAATAATTCCGCCCTGGAACGAGAACAGGATTCGATTAAACCTTCAAATTAATATATTAATAACTTTACCAAATAATCAATATCTCACATTGTGTGGATCTTGTCTAGGATACAGCAAACAAGGCATAAAATGCTCATGAACAAAAACTTCAACTACAACAAAAACTTCATTCAATGAATATTTTAAAACTGTGTTCAGAAACACGGACATTTTTCTTATTCAAAACCATAAACCAACCTCAAGCTGCAGTCAACCAAACTTTAGCAGCAGGCAACCCACCTCCGGATGAGATTCAGCCATTGTCAGAAGTCTCTTTAGCGCAATTTCATGCAACGACGCTAGAATGGATTAAGGTCCGTACGGCAACCGTCCAGGTCCTGAGGAAGGCGGTGTCGGACCTAGAAAAATTCACCGAAAAGACCGGAGAATTAAATATTTATTAAAAGGGCGATCGCCTAATAATCGCGAATAGAAGTGAAGATGTCAGAGGATCTACTGGACAGCGAGGAGGCAAAATCACTGAAAGCAACGGTAGTCTGCCGAGTAAAAAGAAGTATACTAAATCAGATTCAGGCAGATGAAGAGACCGCATGGAGGGTCATCAAAGAAAGATTAAAAATCGCATTCGGAGGAGGAAGGTGGATCCCAGAGGAACATATATTCATGCTGTTCAGAGAAACGAAAAAACAGAGACAGTCTAGTATGGTAAAACTGGGCACCTAGTACCACAATGTCCCCGCACCCGATATTTTGAATGTGGGACAGAGGGACATATTGCTCGACAGTGTCCCTATATGTATTCCCGGAGAGAAAAAATGTTCCTGAACCGATGGAGATCAATGGACAGAGATTGCGGAGCATGCGGGATACAGCAGACTGTCCACGAGATCCCACTGAAGCAGGATAGCGTGACATACGTAAAGGAAAGGAGATACCCACAGGTAGCGACATCGATAAAAAAAACATCGATGTTTTAAAACATCGATGTTCAATACTAAAACATCGACAAAAAAACCATCGATGTTTTTTTAACCATTTCAGTAACATAAAGACTGTTCTAAAGACTACCCATGCTCCGGCCAGTCAGAAGTGCTTTTTTAATCAACCAATAGGACATGAACTCTAAAAAACATCAATGTTTTAAAATATCGTTGCTTACAATACATTACCCAAAAAAACATCGATATTTTTAAACAACTATTTCAGAAATATAAGATCTGTTCCAACGATCACGCATTCTACGGCCTGTCAGAAGTGGGTTTTGAAACTAAGAATCCGAAATCGACAACAAAAATCATCGATGTTTTTAAAATATCGTTGCTTACAATACATTACCCAAAATACATCAATGTTTTTGAACAACTATTTCAGAAACATGAGGTCTGTTCCAACGATCAAGCATTCTACGGCCTGTCAGAAGTGGGTTTTGAAACTAAGAATCCGACATCGAATACAAAAAACATCGATGTTTTTAAAATATCGTTGCTTACAATACGTTACCCGATATACATCGATGTTTTTGAACATCCATTTGAGTAACATAAGGTCTGTTCCAACGATAACGCATTTGACGGCCTGTCAAAAGTGGTTTTTGAAAGTAAGAATCCGACATCGACTACAAAAAACATCGATGTTTTTAAAAATCGTTGCTTACAATATATTACCCAAAAAACATCGATGTTCTAAAATATCGTTGCATACATTTCATTACCCAAAAAACATCGATGTTTTAAAATATCGTTGCTTACAATACATTTTCCAAAAATACATTGTTGTTTTTTTGAACATCTATTTCAGAAACATAAGGTCTGTTCCGACCAGTCAGAAATGGTTGTTGAAACAAATAATGTAACTAAAAAAAAACATCGATGTTTAAAATATCTATGTCCAATATTAAAATATCGTTGCTTGATTATAAATTGGATAATTATAGGAACAGACCTAGTATTTGAAAACTTTTTGAATTGGATTCAATGGAGTTAAATATCAAAAAATCAATTTGAACAATTTACAAAATAATATTTTATTTTTAAATCAAATATACAACACAAGATCGATCACATCATAATCAACAAATTTATGAATACATAAATAGTGAAATAATGCTGTTATGTTATTAAGTTACCGCTATGTGATCATTTTTATTTGTAATTGTTATACATTGCCAATTTCTTAACTGCTTGGGTACTATATAATAATTTAAATATGTAACATACCTTTCTACATTATGAATACAGAAATTGTGAAATAATGCAATTATGTTGTTAAGTTACCGCTATGTGATAATTTTTACTAATGTAAATGTCTTATTTTATATTTACATTATTTTTATTGAAAAATCACACAGGATATTTTTTACTAATAATTTATAGTTTACTAAATCTAACTTATGACTACTCATTTCTAAATAAAGAGAAGTAAACACAAGTGACGAATGTTCTTGGAATCACTAGGCTTTGAGTAACTATGAAGGATAAGTTTATTATTGTTTCAACTTGGATTTCCAAAGGACTCTAATCCTTCTTGTCCTGTGTGATTTTTCAATAAAATTAATATAAATATAAAATAAGACATTTATATTATAAAAATAATCGTAAACAATTTTTGTTGAAATAAACCTGGTAGTTAATTTCAAAACGGATGCTGTAATTATTCTAATTAATTAATGCAAATAATTAATTACTAAGGCAGTATGCATCCATTAATATTATAAATCTTATAAAGCTCTGTACAATTTTCCACATTTGAGGTTTTTTATTGCACATAATAAACGATGTTTTTTGTAGTCGATGCTCCATTCTTTCATACAAAAAGCACTTCTGATTGGTCTGAGCATGCGTAGTCGTTGGAACAGACCTAATCTTTCTGAAATAGTAGTTCAAAAACATCGATGTATTTTTGGCAATGTATTGTAAACAATATTTTAAAACATCGATGTTTTTTGGAAAATGTATTGTAAACAACGATATTTTAAAACATCGATGTTTTTTGGGTAATGCATTGTATGCAACGATATTTTAAAACATCGACGTTTTTTTTAGTCGATGTTCCATTCTTTCATACAAAAAGGACTTCCGACTGCCCTGAGCATGGTAGTCGTTGGAACAGACCTTATGTTCCTTCAATAGTTGTTCAAAAACATCGATATTTTTTCGGTAAAGTATTGTAAGCAACGATATTTTAATTTTGAGATTTGATATTTTAAAACATCGATGTTTTTTGTAGTCGATATAGGATTCTTAGTTTCAAAAACCACTTCTGACAGGCCGTTGAATGCGTGGTCGTTGGAACAGACCTTATGTTACTCAAATGGATGTTCTAAACATCGATGTATTTTGGGTAATGTATTGTAACCAACGATATTTTAAAAACATCGATGTTTTTTGTATTTGATGTTACATTCTTTGTTTAAAAAAACACTTCTGGCAGGCCTTAAAATGCGTGATCGTTGGATAGTCGTTGTGACAGATCTTACGTTACTCAAATGGTTGTTCAAAAACATCGATGTATTTTGGATAATGTATTGTAAGCAACGATATTGTAAAAACATCGATGTTTTCCGTAGGCGATGTCGGATTCTTTGTTCCAAAAATCACTTCTGACAGGCCGCAGAATGCGTGGTCGTAGTAAGAACAGACCTTATGTTTCTGAAATTGTTGTTCAAAAACACCGATTTATTTTGGGCAATGTATTGTAAGCAACGATATTTTAATATTGAACATTGATATTTCTAAACATCGATGTTTTTTTGTCAATTTGCATTCTTTTTTGCAAAAACCACTTCCGACTGGCGGGAGTATACGTAGTCGTTGGAACAGACCTTATGTTACTGAAATGGATGTTCAAAAACATCAATGTATTTTAGGTAAAGGTTTGTATGTAATGATGTTTTGATATTAAGCATAGATATCTTAAAACATCGATGTTTTTCTAGTCATAATTTATCTTTATACGTCGTTAGTGTGATGGTTGGAGGTCCTTTTTTATC
>NW_027105652.1:1332088-1334786 GCF_000696795.3 Halyomorpha halys | reverse complement strand
GACATATTGTTGAAATCATGGCTAATTCCTCGATACATAGCAAAAGACTGCGTTATATTCTTCAAGGAGTTAGATATGGCTGCATCAAAGTTTGAGGAATTTATGCTACAAGTTGTCGTTATTTTCTTCTCGTACATCTTTTTAGTCTGCCCGTATCAAAGACCATTCTTTGCTCCAGCGTGACACTAAATTTGGGAAGCCACAGAAGTAGTACTTCTCAACAACAGAAGCGGAAACATACGGCACAGAATGAGATTCATTTGGCACTGGTTATGGTTAGTTCTGAGAAAGGTTTCTAGTAATAACAATGAACAAACCGGAACACAACAATGAATTAATAAATTAATGAAAACAATTTTATGACAATTATTACTCCTACTTTCAGGAGCTATCTTTCTCTTCTATCACACTCCATCTATTCTGCTAACTTTGATAGTAACATTTGCAATGATAGTTTTTCATTCAGTATCATTCCCAACTTTGACGTAGCTATCTCGTATCTAATATGTTGGTGCATGCTTTTGCCTTTGTAATTTTAATTTAACATATTTCACTATCAAAAACAAAAGAAAACTATGATATGAGTTTCCAAACTTTTTCAAAAAATTTCCTGTTAAAAATTAATTCGGATCTTTTTCACGTTTGTTATGCTCAACCAAATTGAGGAAAAATAGCTCCTACATTAAAGCTATCTCTCAATCACTCATCTGAACCTTTACCATGATTACATTTTGGAAGGCCATTAAACATATTAAAATATTGAATAAATATTTTCTTCATTCATCATTCCTGGCCTTCGTTGTGGTATTTAAAAGTCTAAACGATTAGCAAATACGGTACCTGTTAGTTGAAACAAATTATTTCTTGTATTCCTAACGTTCTCAAAGGTACACTTTCCCATTTGTTTTGGTAGATATTGTCGCTGAGACCACTCAAATAGTGTCCCAATGCTCACTAGAAGTGGATCACTTCGTACTGCCTCTTCCTGGCCGTCATTTCCTCGGAGGTCATTCGCATCTTGAAATAACTTTCGTTCCATATTTTGTGATTTTTTTTATATTGTTTTGAGCATTTTCGATATATGATTGTCACCTCTGTAAGTAAAAGTATAAAAGTAAACTATAAATTAAAAATATAAGTCAAGTAATAAAGTTAAATTGAATTGATTTTATGATGGAATGAGAGATTATAATAAAGTGGTTAAAGTTAATAACAAATTGTACTAAGGGCACTAAAAATTAGAACTAATATAGATTATGTCCTGAGAGTAATTAATCGAATTAAAATACCTGTTTCGCTATAGTTTTATCTAATCTTTCCTTTATATAAATTACGTAAACTCATTTTCTTATGCCAAAAAAAAATACAAAAACTAAATAAAAAAAATTATAAAGATAAACTCTTCAACATGAACTTGTTTTTGTTGTTTGTTGATATTATAGTGGTTTACACATTATGAGAAAAAGAACAATAAAAATGATTGAGGCAATAGTAACAAAGGTATAATCTCTGCTGACTCATTATATGTTACAAGAAGAAGATCATGGACCGCTGGGATGCTAACAAGGCGCGGAGGGATACAATACTCTGATAAATGATCGGCCCTTAACTTATTCTCAGGGGGACGTCCCCCCTCTTCCCCATTCAGTATCATACGGTTCACTGGACCGTCCCTAAGGTTTACTGGTCCCTAGTTATCCCCTTCCGTCCTTTTTTTTTCTCTTTCTATCATCTTTCTCTTTGATAGCAAATATCAAAGATAGAAGTCAAAGGTAAAGGCGTACCAAAGAGCAGGTCCAGTCTGAGTGGCTAGACTGGGATCTCTTATTATTTGCCCAACGATAAATTCTGATTTAATTACAAATATATAGACACCCGCAGAGTAAATACATAATACAATTGTTACCTAGTAAGGTATATAATAACTTGTATATATATAAGTTATGTAATAGCGAGAAGAGAGAACAAAAAAAAAAAGGTAAAAGGTAGAAAAACACTCTGTGAACGACTAAACAATACTGACTTTATTTGGTCTAGTGCCTATATATATGCATGCTGATCAGCGGATCCTAGTGAAAAGGAAATTGGCAGAAGCGCTGTTGCGGGCTCTTCGGGCTTACCAATTTTACGGGGACGGCGGTAGAGAATTTGATAATGCGCATATTAGAGAGGTAACAAAGGCATTAGAAGTGGTATGGCATATCAACACTCCGGGGCATCCTAAGACCTGGACGTCGGCAGACAGGCGTCAGAACGGGCTGTGCGGATGTCGGAGAGATTATAGAGGCACAGTGACAGGAAAAGTGGAAGTTATCAACAACAGTTTAGGCCTGAGGAATTGTTGAATAGGGTCAAAGCTCGTATTGAGACTACACCTGACGGCCTTTATTAGCTGACATCTCACTGAGGCCGTAACCCTCCTTCCCCCCACCACACCAGTTTATGAACAGTCCTCGTAAACTTATATAGCACAATAAAATATCATATATTAAAAAAAAAAAAATAGGAAAAACTATTTACATAGTTTACAATAGCCTATGGACAATAAACATTAGATGAACAGTCCTCGTAAACCTATTTTGTTAAGTAGAATGACATGACAAAAAACAATAAAGAAACTATTCACAATAAATACAAGAGTAAAACTAATTATAAATCTATCCCTCCACTTCAAACCAAAAAAGAAAAAACAAATATA
>NW_027105652.1:1322375-1331923 GCF_000696795.3 Halyomorpha halys | reverse complement strand
AAAAAAAAAACAATACAAAAAGAGATTACTTCTATAACAGTAGTGATAAGAGGGCATTCCAGCCTCTATGAAGTCATTGTAGGAATCTTTGGCTGCTCTATATGCACTGTCCTCCTCTTTTTAGGTCCGCGAAACCTCTCAATTGTGACATTATTGTGTTCCCTAATCACTATCAATCTGAAGGGGCCCTCGTATCGCTTCAGTTCCTTTCCTATATTGCCACACTATCTTCTGTAGACTATGGTCCCAGTTTTGATGTTTCCCATTAGGTCACGCGCGCTCAAATTTTTTTTTCGTTATCCGCTTACCCAGTCTTACCCAGTCTCAATACGAGCTTTAACCCTATTCAACAATTTCCTCAGGCCTAAACTGTTGTTGATAACTTCCACTTTTCCAGTCACTGTGCCTCTATAATCTCTCCGACGTCCGCACAGCCCGTTCTGACACCTGTCTGCCGACGTCTGGGTCTTAGGATGTCCCGGAGTGTTGATATTCCATACTACTTCTAATGCCTTTCTTACCTCTCTAATATGCGCATTATCAAATTCTCTACCGCCGTCCGACGATATTCTGTCATGGACCCCGTAAAATTGGCAAACACGAAGAGCCCGCAACAGCGCTTCTCCCAATTTCCCTTTCACTAGGTACGCCATAGCTATTTTACTGAATACATCCACGACTAAATTCCACTTGAATCCTTTCCATGTGAAAGTGTCTATTTGAAATCACAAAGTGGTACGCTTGTAGTTGGTGTTTTCTCCTGTCTGGCTTTGGAAAGACGCCTGATATATTTCGTGTGGTGGCACACTTCACAGCCCCCTATGGTCTCTTGGATGATCCGTTTCATACCATACCAAATGTATCGAAATCGTAATCCATGCAGGGTTTCATTCAATCCTCTGTTGCTCGTATTTCCTTGGTGGTATGCCAGTGACACCTCTTTCTGTCGTTCCGTATCTTCAAGAGTTTCTACTATAAAAATACACCGAATGAACGAGCGATCTATACCGATCTGTTCTAATCTCCACAATCCCGGGATCTTGTCCCAGATTACCGCGTTGCCAACGTATAAATGGAGGGTCTTTCCGTATTTAGACGCTTCAGTGGATAATCAACTTCTTTCTGCTTCCCTGGCTCCCGGCTGCGCCCAATTAGTGGTGATCTTGCTACTCTTATATTTCCTGTTTTCTATCTTCATCATGTCCGTGGTCCTCGTCTTCCAAATGATCTGGCGTCGTTTGTCATTCACCATGTTACAGTACCTCCATATCCGTCGATATTTTCTCCGTTGAACTCTCAGCCAATGTCTTATCCTCGTTTTCATGTCTAGGCGTGTCTGCATGCTCATTTTCCTGCGGAGTCTATTGTCCCGGAAACTGTCTCACGTTTCTACATCATCTCACGGGCTTGCCTAGTCGTCCTCAATTCCATAGACGGCCATTACACGTGAAAACCAGTCTGCCACCACGTTTTCTTTTCCTGGCTTGTATGCAATGTCCATATTATATTGGCTCAAAAGTTCCTTCTAGTGAGTGATCCGTGCCGATGTCTCTTTTAGTTTTCCAACCCACTGAAGGAGTCTGTTGTCAGTGTGGACTCGAAATCTTCTTCCAAAAAGGTAATGTTTCCACTAAAGTGGACCACCGTCCACACAATCTCCAACAACTCTCGTTTCAAAGCACTGGAACGGGTCTCCTTCTCCGTTAGGCATCTGATGGCGTAAGCTGTTGTACGCTCCCCCTTCTCGTCCTGCTGGGATAGCGCGCATCTAGCACATCCTCACTGGTATCCTTCGTAAGTGCAAACGGCCTCTAAAAGTCGGGAAATGCAAGAATCGCCTCTCAGATGCATCTGTTCTATACATTTCCTAGTCCTATGTACCATGTCTGCCGTCACAATCAGCTTGGACCCTTTTTTTGAGTATATTGTTCAAGGGTACTAGGTATTCAACCATTTCGGACACAAACTGTAATAATTTAGCAACCCCAACAACCTGCTAATCCCTTCTACATCCTTCGGTAAGGCCATCTTCTGCAGAGCTTACACTTTTTGAGCATTTTGTCGTACTCCCTCCTTTGAGATTACCGACTTCTCCCTTGAAAGCTTTAATCCGAACACCCTCATCTGCTGTAATACATTCCTCGGTCTTACTGAATACCATTAGGTCATCCATATAAACTTGGCAGAGGGATTCATCCAATCCCCTCAGAAACTCGTCCATGAGCCTTTGGAATGTTGCCGTAGCATTTTCTAGGCTCAAAGGCATCCTCGTAAATTCGTAGTGGCCTCTCTCGAAAGTAAACGCCACCTTGTGCTGATCCTTCGGGAGCATATTGATATGGTGGTACCCCGCCTACAGATCTAGTGTGCTAAATTTTAGCCCCGCTTAATCCATCCAAAGTATCCTCCTACCTGGGTATGGGGTACTTTTCTTCAACCGTTTACTTTGTGATAGCCGACCACTACTCTATATTTAACTCTGTTTTCTCCCGGTGAGTTCTTCTTTCTGTCGGCCCATAACGGACTATTATAGGCTATCTCCAATAATTCCTTGGCTACGCAGATTATCTATCTCTATCTCTATATCTATTTTCTTTCAGGGGAATCTCGTGTACTCTTTTCCTTGTTGCTTTAAGGACACCCCTTCTCTAAAAAAAAATGCCATCATACTCCTTCATGAGTTTGTCTTTCCAGTACCCTTCCTGATTAATTGCTCTTATTCTTGTTTCACCGTCTCCTACTATTTGCAGTTATATTTCTTCTTTCCGGTCTTGATGTCCCACTTACTCCCGATTCTTAGCCCTTGCATCCTCTTTCCCTAGTATGTCACACGCAATAATCATTTGGTAGTCTCGGGACCTCTTTCCTACTACATGTTCCATTAGACACTTCCCCTTAGCCCCCCTTTTACTTAAATCAATTTCCACTCCTCCCTCTACTATACAGCCCCCCCCCCCCGGGCATTTAACTGATATTGACACTCCTGGACATGGATCGCCTTCTTTCCACCATTCATTCATTCTCTCCAGAGCCTCTCTGCACGCAATAGTATTGGAACTCCCTGTGTCTACCAAGCATCTCACGCCTCCTCTCCCTCGTATGATAGGCAGGCCGCCGTGCTCTCCTCTCACGCTCAACAAACGTGCGGCCGCCCCTCCGTGGATACGTACTTCAAATCTCATCCTTCATCCCCTCAGACTGTCTCCACACTTTCCTTCTGTTCTGCTTTCTGTTATGAATACCGCCATCGTTTTCTTCTACTTCAACCTCTGAGGCCTCAAAAATCCATCTCCTCCTCACATGTTAGGCACTCCCCCCCATCGGTTCTACCTGGTTCGCTTTCTGTCGTCGAAACATAAACTAAGCCCTCAAGAGTCCTACCTATCCGCATCCATGGCATTTTCGCTCACGGCGTCCGCTGCTCTTAGTTTTATTTGACCCATTCTTCTCACTGAGTTTCTTATCCTCCATTTCGCACTTTCCTGGTGATCTCTTCTTAAGGAACTGAATTATTCCTCAGGCGATTGTAACTAACTTTTGTCCAGCCAGTTTCTTCTAGGTCCATTGTTCCTCGACCGTCCACTCGGTAGGGATTCCTTTCTTCCAGGCTCTTTGGCCAACTGTACCTTGATGATCGGAGCCAGGAACCCCTATTCCCATTGGCCTCCTCGACATTCACTGTTTCTCTCATCCTCCCTGTAATTAGGTTGTACCGGGCAAGGAGAACCCTGCCAAATTGCTCAGTAGACTGTCGAGGATTTTTCACCTCCCTTAATATTTGAAGGATGTCTTCCTCTGTCGTCTATCTACCGCCTCTGAAAGCTTTCTATAACCTATTCTTCATTACGGACCATGGCGTTTCTTCATCGGCCTGAATTAGGATTAAGATACTTCTCTTTATCCTGCATACTAAAGCCGCCTTTAATGAGTTCGCGTTTCCTTTGCTTAGTAAGTCTTCCACTACCTTATTTACATTTCTTTCTATTAGTCGGTCACCTCCTTTGAGGAAATGGTTCAACTTACCCATTTCCTCAGTAAACCTTCCTAAACCTGAAATTTCCTTACGCAGGTCCTGTGACGTTGCAGCCCGAATTTTCATCCATTCAATAGCATTTGCTTGCGCTGCACCAAATTTCATATTTAAATGCTTATTTGTTAACACGATGAACAAAAAATAGAAAAGATAAATGTTTTTCTCAAATTTAAAAAAATAACTTTCAGACTAACCACTCGTTCCCGGGTTGAAGCATAAACAATATTGACTTTATTTGGTTTAGTACCAGTTTGGCACATGTTGATCAGCTGATCTAGTCAATCACCTGATGACCTTAGTGAGATGTCAGGTAACAAAGGCCGTTACCTCCCCCCAACCACACCAGTTTACGAACAGTCCTCGCAAACTTATATAACACAATAAAAAAACATATAATAAAAAACCAATTAGGAAAAACTATTTACAATAGCGTATGGACAATAAACAATATATATGTAAGTTACAGTCTGAGTCAACTGTTATTTCGATGTCAGCTGACTGAGGGAATCAGCTGATCGAATGTATAGAAAGAGATGTACTGAACCCAATAAAGCCAGTATTTTACAGCAGTTCAAGCGTGTCAGATCTTATTACTTCTTCTCTTTTTTTACATTTTGCTTTCGCCGATACTTAAGTGGTGCCGAAACCCGGGATCTTTGAATACCAGAACAAATTTTAGTCTGAAGATTTTTTTTTTCTTTTCCTTTGTTCTCTCTGATTTATGGCAGGCAACATTGGCAATAGTGAGAGCAGCAGTTTTAAACATCGAAGGTCAGAATTTCAGAACCCACTTCCAGCTTCAGCGATCCAACCTCTAGCAGCAGACACCAACCTATAGCTGCAGTCAACCCGGAGATGGAGCCATTACCGGAAGTGTCTTTAGCGCAAGCTAATGCCACGACGCAAGAGTGGATTTAAGATCCGTACGGCAGCCCCCCAGGATCTGAGGAAGGCAGTGTGGGACTTTCATTCGGAAATTCACAGGAGAGACCAGAGAATTAAATCACTATTTAAAAGGGTGTCATCGGCTAATAAGACAAATTAAAGCGAAGACACTGCTCGACAGTGAGGATGCTTAAGGGCAGCAGTCGTCTGTAGGGAAAAAGAAGTATCCTCAATCAAATTCAAGCGTGATTGGGAACAACACCCTGGAGCGTGATCAAGGCGAGACTGAAGAAGGCATTGGGAGGAGGATGTTGGACATATTTATGATGATTAGGGAGACGAAGAAACCATGACAGTTTAATGGGCAGTATGCCGCGGAACTCCTGGCACGTTACAATAGAATCAGCAACAAACTCAGCAAAATGATGGAGACAATCCAGGTACAGGGTCGGATACGATTCCTATCCAATGTACTAAAGATTCAGTTGGAAAAGGAGCTGGGGAAGAAGGAGGGAATGCCGAGAGAGCGCTTCTTCGTAGAGTGCGCGCAGGAACTAATTGACGCCTGCACCAGAGATGGAAAGTCCCGAATGGAAATAGAAGAAAGCGGATGGGCGAGAATTGCTTATAATCGACCGAGGACTAATCCAGTTCCATGGAGAAGAAATGAATACCGTCATTGTGGGAAGGAAAGAGTAACTATCACCGAAAGGAGGCAGATAAAGCCAAGAAGCAGCGGGCGCTGTGAGGACAGTGCCCACGCGCAAAGTGTTTTGAGTGTGGAAGTGAGGGGCACATAGCCAAACAGTGCCCATACATGTACCGAAGAAGAGATGGGGGCTGGGTTGTACCAATGGAGATCAACGCCCAACGGATTCGGAGAAGCAATCATTTGGTCATCGATCATTTCGTGAATCGACGGAAACATCGGGAACGTCGGAGACTGAAGAAGATGCTGAAGAACTACGGAACCGAGTTAGTCAAGGGGGTAGAGTGGAAACAGGAGGATGGAAACAAGGAAACAAAGGTGGATAGAGGCGAGGAACTGGAGAGAGGAGGATGCTAGAAATCTGAAGGGGAGGTCGACAGAAGGGCGAATTACAACGTGACTTAGCCTATAATAGAGATATCAGATCAACACTATCATGTGCCTAGTAGCCCTAGTAAAGCTGTGTGGTGGAGTGAGACACCAGATTCAGGTATCTCTGTGTGAATTCCTGAGTGGCCCTTGTGAGGCAAAGGTGAGGAGGAAATTTGTAGGGAGAACGTCTGGGTGTACATATCGTAGGGAGTAGGGATATAGGGACTATCAATATGCCGAAGGAATACAAAGTTGTGTCGTGTGACCTGCTTGGAAATGTGGGTGCTTGGGATAAGAATACCAGAGAAAAATTGAGTATCAAGTTGGAGGATAAAATTTACAAATGGCAGTGACAGAGTAAAACCAAGAGGGCGCGGGTCAGGACAATCGATCGAGCTGAGAAATGGCGTTTGGAGCGGTGTTGTCCCAGGAGTGTGAAGAAAGAGACCGCCCAATGGCGTACGCCAAGAGTCGCCTGACAGGGACGGAGACCAGATATAAGTGCGCTGGAACAAGAGCTCATGGGAATACCTAAGGCCCTATATTTTCAGAAGAAAGTTTAAAGTACACACCGACCATAGACCCCTGCAATGGGTGGGAAAGTTAAAGGAGTCTTCGGCCAGGATTAAATGTTGGAAGGAGTTATTGGGACAGTACAATATTGGAATTATATATAAAGCAGGAAAAAAATGTTCTAGGAGATTGGTTATCTCGTGCTATTACTGTAAACTCCTTGCAACATGACAACGAGGAACCGTCCGGAGGCATAAGGCAGTTTCAGGCAAAGAGCCCGAGAAATGGAGATAAACAGAATGTGGTGGAGGAAGACGTTAGGGAGGAATATTCGTCCAACAAAAGCACGGAGGAATAAGATCAATAGATAAAGAATAATTAAGAATAAACTCATCAGTTTACGTGGGTAATGTTGTCTTGGACAAGATCAAGCGGCTATGGCGTGGCGAACAAATAAGTATGGCAGAGCCATCTTCCGTTGCAAACTGATGTTGGAAACCCTTTTGGAAGACATATAACAACAAGAAGTCTCCCTTGCATATCATCAGGTGTAAGACAAATCATGGCGGAATCCCTGAGACTATACAGACGTTAAGACGAAGATACTTGGTGGAAGATGAGGAAGACTATACCGGAGGTTGTCCCAGTATGTATGTCAAAACATACAAACATTTTTTTTTCACTGTCTTTCCTAACGTGAGAAAAAAATTACTAAAATATTTTTTTAAGTTTCATTTTTACATTCTTATCCTAGAGTTGTATAAAAACATGAGAATGAAGGACCATTTGAATGAAAAGAATGTTGTTCTGTAACAGCGATTAAAGGCCCCTGATAGCTAGGATTAGATAAAATTCTGTTTTTAGTTACAATTATCTTACTTGTTTTTCCTTTAATATTCTTGTTCTGAAATGCACATTTACAATCAACCTGAAATAAAGTAAAGCTATTATTGTGCACTTGCCAAAGTCCCGTAGAACTACTTCTAACTGGCTCCTGATACAGCGGGAAGGACAAAAACACTCTAATGCAAAAATAAATCTCCAAATGAAAATAAGAAAAAAAATTGAATGCTCCAAGGACTATCTGAATTTAAAATGGAAAGGAATTTAATAAATTAACATTTAAAATTTTAAAAAAATAGTAGAAAGGAACATGAAACATATTGCTAATTAAAAAGAACATATTGTAAAAAAAAACATGGTTTAATAAGCAAAATTCTGAAAAATAACGTTAAGAAAAACTTTCAAATTCTTTCTAAACTCTTTTTCTAAATGAGCTTTCCTAACATGCTCTGGTTACATACTGGAAGGACAGGACTAGACAAAAAAACTCTTTATGCTTCTAAAACTTTTAGTATCTCTTGCTTATCTGCCAGAGTACAACAAGGTAGCACAACTTGAGAAATATTTCATAAAATAAGATATGCAAATTTATGGCTGCATTAGAATCGTAACAAAATTGAGAAAAGTAAAACATGAGTTATATGAAATACACAGAATTACTAAAGCAGAAAGACATACTCCGAATGAAATCATAATCATGTATAACACTCTACTCATTAATAAGGACGCATTACTTTATCGAATTGAACTTGACACACAGGTCATATCTAGATATTTTCAGAGTTATTTCCCTGTTGCGATTGAGATCCAAGAACTAAATCGGGTTATATTGACAAGGCTTAAGTTCTAAGAAATGTGAACCCTTTATGAAATAGGCATAAATAATTTCATTATAAATAATGAAATTATTTATAATCAGATTATTAAATCTCTATAAGCTCATTTATGCAAGCTCGAAATCATACATCAGAATTTTATGGGCCAAAATTAATCCTCGACGAATACCGCTGCAGTGATCAAAGGCTTTTTCGAAATAGGCAGTAATCCTGAGGCTGGGCTCTATTTCAGTGTTAACAGAGAGAGGTCGGCAGCTATAGGATTAGTTAAAGCTTCCTAATTGAAAACGTCTGTACACACAGAACTTTCCACTATCCTGTTCACCCTGGTTTCATATTTCCACTTTGTCGAGGTGTTATCAGAATCGGACTCGTCTGTGGTGGGATGTCCTTATCTGAATAGAGGCGAATTGAATCTCACAATCAATTTATAAGATTAAATTAATGTAACCTCAGATAATCACCTCAATGAAAATCTCAGCTCCAATTCCTGAATCTTGTATTATGATAAGAATGGAATGAGTAGGATTGAATATTCTAATATTTACAAAAAAATAAAAAATAAAGAAGAAATGTAAAATATTGGAAAATGACTTATCGTAGTAAAAATCGATCCATTACGTCAACATATCTGAGGATTCATTCTGTAAAATAATCTCATATATATCGTAAAAGATATATATACCATTGTCTAATGTCAAACTAAATTAATCTTGTGTGAAATTAAATTTTGAATGAAAATCGAGAGGATGGTGTGTACATTTTAAAATTCTTCAACACAAAAAAAAATAATAATGTTCTTGTCAACAATATTATTGAAGATACAAGATGAAAGTTTTAGAAAGAGTTGTAACATCTAATTTTCAACAGTATTACATATATACTCCGGTTTTCGATAATAATAAGGGAGCGGTGAACAGAAGAAGAAACCTAGTACTAATTGAGAATTATTAAAAAATGAAAGTAAACTAATTTTAATTCATATTAAACAATTCTCTAATTAGTCAAATATTAAATTAAATACAACTTAATGGTTCGTGGCAACATGCCACAATTTGGTGAACAGTTAGAATTATGAATAAAATGCTCCTTTATTTCTTCATAAAGAATATTAAAGAGTAATTGTGTTAGTGTGTCCTAGACCATAGCTTCACCATATAAACAACAATACTATGATACTATATTTACTGAGTAATACTATATATCGAGGTTTTGGCAATTCCCACAACAACAATATGATAAATGTGGTTAAATAATTTAGACACATCTGCACCGATAACTGTCCTCCAAGAAGGGTCTGCTACTTGTTAACAAGCAAAGGAACCCCTGTGTTCGTTTACCGCACAGGTCTTGTGTA
>NW_027105652.1:1309525-1322325 GCF_000696795.3 Halyomorpha halys | reverse complement strand
GGAGACCAAGATGCATTTTGACGAGACGAAGTTCTAAAAAGGGCATATGAGACCTGGAAAGACATCCTTACTACAACACGACACCAATGTCGTAATCTAATCAGCAGCTATATGTATATATTAGGTAATAAGTTATAATGTAATATTCATATTTTTTGGCTCACCATTTGTCTGGATCATTTCAATAACATCATTGTAAATAAATATTTATCATTGTAAATAAATAATTGGTTCCTTTATATAGTTTATTTACTATCATATTACACAATAACACCTCTTATTATATTATATAATTAATGGTAACAATATTCAATAAATATATAGGTATTTAATTGGTAACTGGTAAACACAAAATACGTCTCTGGAAAAGAATTCAATTATTATCATTAGTACTCACTCTTAATTAATTAATTAATTAACTTATTTTTGGATAATTGCCTCAGCGATTATCCTGGCATCCCGACGACAGATACATAGCTGTAAGAGTATATAAAATATTTAATAATAATTTTAGCAAAGTTCTTAACTGATCGAATGGCTGGGGCCACACTTGTCTAGTCACATTCCTGACCCAAGCCTCTCATTTTACATTTTAAATATCTCAATATTCGAACCTTTTCCAAGCTTAAATTATTTGATAAAAATGTCTCAAAAAATAATAAAAAATAAAAATTGGGAGCTCTAGTCTCGTTATCCATTGAAAACCACCGTGTTAGTAGTTTAGATTTTTTTCAAAAATTATGAAATATTTTTGATATTTCGAAATAAATAATGAATTTAAAGATAGTTATTTTCTTAGGTTAATAGTTAAAGCTAGAGAAGAATTTAACCTTAACTCTATTATCATTTTATAATTATTTACCAAAAATCATTAAATGAATGAAATTCCTTTCTGTAATCAAACCGTATTAGAAAACAAATACTATATAATAAAATTAGAATAAATTGTTCTGGTAACCCAAATATTTAGTATGTAAGAATCGATGTAAATCTTGAATGATTTTTGTAATGGAAAATCGTTTGTCAATCTAAAATTATCAAATACATACAGGATATAGTAAATGAATTTGATTTATAGACATTTATTCTTCGATCTCCCTGATCCAAGAAAAAATGTTAATCTTTCTTTATTTTTATAATTATTTTCTATATTCAATAGAAGGATTGAATCAGAAATATTCTTAATTATTCCTTTAAAATCAGCAAAATTCAGATATGTGTGCAATATTTTCAAATAAAATTCTGGACTTCTGGACAGACGGACTTACATTGTCTAGGTAATTGTCATTATTTATTTTTTAAATTTACCTATACGTCAACTAATGGGGATTTACATTTTTTTTTTTTAAATGTGAGGGAACTAATATATTAATATCCTTTAAAATAAGAATTTTCATGAGCTTATTTCTAAATTCCTTCTTGAAACAGCAGCTGTGGAATTCACAGTTTTAAAAACACAGATCGTCTCCGTTTTCAATATGTACCACAATGGTACTGGAATTAGTTTTAATGATTATTGTTGGGGAATTTTTATTCTATGTTAAGAGTACATACCATTTAGCATATTTCAATCATAATATTAACTTTTCTTAACATATATCCTTCTAAAACAAAATAATATAGAAAGAAAAATAAGATTATGGAACTTATTACCTCAATGAAAATAGTAATAGTTTATTTAACATAAACACTTTCTCAGAATTTTTATGAAGAAACAGAATATAGTATCTCAATTTCTCAAGTAGGTCAAACGGGCTACTATAACTTTATTTAGAGCCCTGTTTATTCAAGAATCCAATTTCAAGGCAGATAAGGACTTCTTTCGACCAACTAGTAAAAAGTGATTGAACATCATCCTGTTTGTTGACCTCTCAGCTCTATACTACTTCCAACTTTAAGAATAGTCGGTTAGTAGTTTAGAGTCGGATAATTTCGAGGCAAATTACGCGTTATCGCCTAGGGAAGCTAGAAATAACCAGATTTTCATTTTGAAAAAAAGAAAAAAAGAAGCGAACTTTTAAACTTTTAACGTGTAGTGTTATTTACATTTTATATTTTTGGTGAGTACTCGTATGTTAATCATAGTAATGGAAAAATTTCTGAAAATCATGTAGGTTTAATGTAAACTACTGAAAGACTGTGTCATAATAAATGGAAACAATATTTATTTACATTGTTAATAATTGACATAGGTGATTAATTTATTTATTATTTTAACGATAGGTAATTAACCAGTATCTTTTTATATATTTATACAGATACAAACTTGCTTATAGTCTAGTTCTGTATGATTCATATATTACATGTTGTCACAAGCTAAAGCCATTTTTATGAGGCAATGAGACTTAAAGTGTTTAATTCATTTTTCATTGACTCCACGATATATGATATTTTGTAAATATATTTAAATGACACATGTATATTTTACATTTATTATGTAAATTAAAACAAAAATAATTACATACAGTGCATGCAAAAATAAATATAACTACATTAATTATGTGAAATATATATTGCATACAACTAATCAATGTGTTATTATATGAATATATAATATAGAGATACAGAAACAGTCAATTGTTTATAATCTGTTTAGTTTATATTTTGAAATTTGATGCGATATTCATATTGAAACCATTCTGTTATAAATATAATAAATTGGTTGCACATCGGTTCAAAATTTAACGTTTTTAATATAAGTTACCTCAGTAAATTTTGCTTTGATGTAGCTTCAAATTGATGGCTCCCTTTGTGCGACATTCTTCCTTTATAGCCTGCTGTAGAGGACTGAGTACTTGGTTAACTAACGTCCACTCCAACTGTACCAAGGTCTTAGAGCTCTCAGCAGGCTTGGGCCAAACCTTTTAAGGTTCCTGGGCCTGTAATTTGCTCAAATAGGAATGAGGTCAGACTAATAATAATAGGTTTTGTGTTCTGCATTATCACTTATGTAGTTATTATTATATTGTTTGTCATGAAAACTGATCGATCTAGTACTTGTTGATACAAAGAAGAAACACGTTCTACACATGTCCAAATTAAATTACTATTTCTGCATACTATCATATATAGATAAAAATATATCAAAAATTATCAATTTTCATTTATTTAAATATATTTTTTATGGTTAATTTATTTATATCATTATTATTTAGTTTATGAATTAGTTTATTTTTACTGGTATTGAAGTACAAATATTATTATACTTATTTAGTATTATATTTTTTAATGTATTATGTTTATATAATTTTTTCCTTTAGGATGTATATTTGGTATTGTTTATTCAAAAGCTTTGAGCCTAGTGTCCTTGGTAAATAATAAACAATATGTTTTTTTCCTAAGTGCCTTTTTATTTGCCACCCGGAACATCTTCCTAGTTGTATTATTTTCATTAAAAATAAAATTAGAAATACTAATAAATATAGTCCGGAAAAAATGTGTCAACCGACTCCAAAAATATTCAGATACCAATTTCGTAAAAAAAAGAAAACAAGTTATGTACCATCGAGAGTATTTAAATGGAATTCTTAAATGAAACTGAAAATAATAGTACAATTCATCTACCTTGTAACAACTGATTTTCCAGGCTGGTAAATAGTTCAATTGACGCCGTATAAATCAGGTAATTTTGACTTGTGTCAACTTAGTTGTGCTATTCAAGCGGAAATTTTAGACTACGTACAAATTTTATGAAAAAACAACACACTAATGTTTTTTTACGTTTAACATAACATTTTTTACCGTTCTTTTCCTTAAAATAATATAATGATTCCTACCTATTTTGATTCCACAGTTAGTAATAATGTACAATAGATTTTCGTTTAATGCAAATAAGGTATATAAGAAAATATTGAATATGAAATATTTTCACGGAAGAGGAATTATTAGCTTGCAGACCACTTGTAATACTTCAATTGTCGAAATTTTATTATAAATTATTAATTTTTTTTTAGATTTGAAACAAAAGTTACATTATCGTTTGTTTATAATCCCAGAAGCCCGATGCGTTCCTTACGACCAGGAGCCCTTTATTGCATGTTTATAGTTTTATAAAGCAAATTATGAGACATTTTGGAAACATGTGATATAATTTATAACTGTACAAAGTTTTGTCCCTGAAGGGGCATGTAAATGAGAGAGAATGGTAGTTTTTCACCATTCTGTGTTAATGGCTGACGATCGCTGTCTCACACGCAGCTGATTTGTCCGGTACAAGGGTGCCTTCTTGTTCTATGAGGTTGCGGTGGTGTCACTTTTACCGTTCCAGTGGTTTTTTCATCGAATGCTGGTCAGCATAAAAAAGGGTCTTTGGTGGTCGAACAAGTGACCAAACTGCCCAGACTTATGACGAGCGCCTATGACGTCAAGTAGCAACTTGTGATTCACGCTGTCTTGATTTCACATTGAGGTTGTATCAAAATGTTATTGATTAAATTTAAAAAATCGGAAAACCAGCCTGTTCCGCTTCTAACTTCCCTTCCACAATCCACCGGAGTCTGCTTTATAGAACAGAAGGTTTTTTATGGTATGTTATATATTATACATTGTTGTGGTGTGACAAGAATTCATCAACGATACCAACTGCAGTGGCATTAGGGTCTGGATACTGCCGATAAGAGCCAGTATTACGGAGCATCGGAGCTGTTTGGTTATCTGGCGCTTTCACTCACCAACTCACGGCCTTTGTTCAGTCTTCTTGTGTTTGGGGCACAGTTTTACGAGCGACATTCTTTTATTTTGTATTTACAACTTAAATGAGTTCTAATATATATACATATTATATGATATAAGGTATTGAAATAGATTGGGACCTAATTTTACAAAAATAGCTTCGAGAATAATAGGTTAATCTATTGAATGTATACGTAAATACTCCGAATTTTGTCATTAACCAAGATCGTGATACAACCTCTATTTAAAAAAGGGAATTTTTATAGGTTTTTTAATTACGTTAGTATAGATATATCACTACCGTGGAACTGAACTCGTTTTTAGGTACATAGATGACTATCTCAAGGGTAATTTAAATGTTTTACAAATTTATAGGGTATGTTAAAGGTGGACTTTGTAACAACTACTGTTTCAGTTTTTAATATCTAGAAATATTTGTGATAATAAATAGATTAAATGTGTTAGTGGTGACAGGTAATAAATTGGATTCTCCCGAAATTCATTAACTTCTATCAACATCAATGACCTTAGTGGCCGATATATTTTAAAATAAAATAAACAAATTACGTTTGTAATTATTCATTTAACATGTATAACTTATAATTAAAGGCTGTCAAGTTCTTAATTAAATCTCAACGGGAAACGACACATAAAGCTAATTTATTTTATTTATTTAATACCAGATCGGCCTGGTGGGCCTTACATGGCTCATATAACAGTTACATTTTTTTTTTTAACAACTGATTATGGGGGGTTTAGTCTCGTACAAAAGACACATCTTAATAAATAGAACTATATAATTAAAAAAAGAAAAAGAAAAGATAAATAGAAAAAAACAATAATTCTTAATAGAAGATAGAAGTAGAGATAATAACAAAAAAACATTCGTAGACCTAACAAAACAAGTTAATTTTTAAAAAGGACGAAGAGAAAAAATAAATAAAATAAAATAGAAGTAATGTGAATAATAGAATTAATAATTATAGAATTTATAGCCTGGGCACCCAGTCTTCGGGTTGAGGTTGGGTTTCCCAAGTAGTAGGTTACTGCTCCTTTAACTGTGGGTAAATGAAAATGGGACTTCTTCATGAACCGTTTCTTGATGTAAACCTCTATAGCGGCTCCTTTTGTAATTCCCTATGCAATTGGCTATTTTTTACAAACCAAGAAACGTTCACTGCTATTCTTAGGACTTTGTTATGAAAAGTTTTTTTCATTTTCGCAAAGGATGCCGCTCCCCATAATTCACAGCCGTACATCAACAGTTGTGTTTTGTTTAATCTGGATTTTCAGTTTAGGGTAGGATATAGTGTTGCTAACATTGCGCAGCTATGAGTTTGATGTTGATACGGTGATTTCAAGTAAGTGGTTAATGATTCAAAGTGGCGATCGAGGTGAATTCTCAGGTATGTTACTGTTTCAGGAATCTACTTCACATTTTTACCGTTGAGGATTAGTTCCGGTGGGTCTGTTGGTCATCTGAAAATAAAAACATTTGAAGTAGATTTTAAATGTTCATACTAATCATCCATTCAGTAAAGTATTGTTTTAGATCATTAAGCTGACTTTGCAAATTATTTCTATCGATTATTATATCATCATGTTCAAAGAACACTGCTGTATCGTCAGCGAATATAGCTATGGAGGTATGTGTGTACTGGATGATGTCGTGAAGATAGAAGTTAAACAGAGTGGGAGAAAGGACTGAATCTTGTGGAGTGCCGGCATGGATTTACCTGAGGGTAGAATTCGTGTCCACTTTCGATTATTCAGCCAAGATTGCTGAATGTGCCGATAGATTGGGCGTTGAGGCATCGGAGTGTGATAGCTCCACGATAGTGGCTACGTGAAAATGCGTTCGAGAAATGGGCTAATTGCTGGTGACAGGGCATTGGAGTAGGCCATTTCAAGGAGACCCCGAGGACAAATAAGTTTATATACGATAAACAAATACGGGCTCTGAATGGTCCAATGCCCTGAAATTGAATATAAATTATGCACCCCTACGTGAAAATGCAACAGAGCCTGAAACACCAGCACATGAGCTGGAGAAATTCCCCAACAACTCCCTCCACATAAGACGCCGACATCATAGAGTGAAGCACAAGTTAATAAAGTTCCGAAAGGAAAGAGATTTTGCCTGCTTCGACGAGTTTTACTGTGTTGATACGGATGGATCCACAAGATATACAGATATTGTTGCTTTCCCTAAAAAGGGGAAGTCAGCAATCATTCTGAATGCCACCATGAGATATGACAATAACGACCTTGACCACGAAAATAAAGTAGATAGGGAAAAGAAGGAAATCTACGATAAATGCATCCTTTTCCTCAAGGAGAAGTTCTTGTGTGGGCTTCGGAGAACAAGACTTAAACATGAAAGGCCTCTGGTTCGGAGCTCGTGGAACGATACCCAGAACAACTAAGAGGTTCATGGAGGAATTCGGGGTCGATGTTCAGGACGTGGCTAGGATAACAGAGAATAGAATACTGGACTTCCTGGGAATCATCCACCACCGCATGCATGGAAATGGATTATCTAGAGAAAGGATGCCATGCATACACTGCATATTTTATGTGTTACTTCATTATTTTCCATAAAAACAATTCAGCTCTTTTCGTTCAGTTTTCTGTGATGAAAAGGTTTAAGGTGAATGTGGTATCAGCCCACATTCCCGAGTTAGGTGGAGAGATTGCCTCTTCATAATTGGATTGTTGTAATTCATATATTTATACTCAATATTTATTACATTTTTTATAACTAATTTTCCACTTCGGCTATTACATCATAAAAAATGAGGGACGAGCTGGATTTCACGTACGCGTCGCTTTGGTGTACGCGTGGTTTCTGCGATAACACCCGATTGGGAGACGGACTACGACGCGATTCGGAACGATCTGCGGCAAGCCGAGGTGCTGTTCCGCAAAATTAGGATTCAGCGCAATTTCACTGCTCAGGGGGCCAAACCAGGTTTTGCCGCTCCGACGTACCCCTCCCAACTGTCCAATATTCAGGTTCCAAGTTACGAGGGCGACCTGTCCTCTTGGTCACGGTTTCAGGACACTTTTATCGCACTTATCCCCGATAACACGCATTTAGTTCCCCTATGTAAATTGCATTATTTAAAAAATCCCCAATTAGGTGACCCCGTGTCGCTGTTGGCGAGATTTCCTTTCGAATCTAGCTCATACGAGGACGCGCTGTTGCGTGAATATAATAATCCGCGCGTTCTCGTTTCAAGATGTCAGCAAAGGGTCTTGAATCACAAGTGCCCTCCGTCTGGGGTTGAACGTGCGAAATACGCACCATATTTGTAGGAGGGCGTCAAATCGTTTCGTGGTATGGCCTTGGAGGATGAGTCAGATGTCATCCTATCCAAACTGGCTCTCCCAGCTTTGGACCCCGTCACCAGACGGCACTCCGAGCTCGCCCATGCAAGCAGCGAATTCCCCACCGTCGATAAGATTATAGCATTCGTGAGACAGACACTTCCGGTAGAGGAAAGAACGGAGTTTCCTTGCTCACCAGCAAAAGTGGTCTGAACGCCAGCGTTTGTCCGGACCCATCCGAGTCTCCAGCTAGACCACCGAGAAAGCCGGGTGGGTCAAGGCATCGTGAAAACCACTCCCAGCAAAGCACATTTTCCCCGCAGCGAGGGACGGGACCTTTTTGGGCGGTGCTTTCGCTTTCAGGCCTTGACCCCTCAGGAACATATCGACTTCATCAAGTTATCCGGTCTGTGCCGGAACTGCCTCGAGGTGTTCTTCGCAATTTACTAGCAGATTTTCCCACACCAAGCTTCACAGCGCACTGCACGTAGAAGATTCAGGCGGTTCTCTCACTAATGGAAATTCGTCTAATGCGGGCGATTTCGTGGGCCACACACGCGGCACTACCTGCTCTTGTTCGGAGGCACTCATGGGCAATGCGTGTGCCGTGTTGGACGGGTCCAATCATTCCACGTCCGCACGTTTACTGGTCGATTCTTGTTGTCAATACTCTTTCGTTACTACTGAACTCGCAACGCGAATTGGCGGCCAGTTGCAGCCCTCCGACGGAAGAATCGCTGGTTTAGGCGGTGCTCAAGTCGCGAGCATCAAGGGTTCGATCACGTTCAGGCTTCGGTCCCTTATCGACGATATAACGAACTTCAAGGTTCGCGCGTTCGTTGTCGAACGTATCTCCTCCGACTTACCTAGGCGTCCGGTTCCTTCGCAAGTAATCAGAGATTTGTCGCATCACGTTATGCCCGACCCCTCCTTTGGCTTTCCCGGTCCCATCGATTTACTCGCCGGCTTTGACCTATACCCCCGCCTAGTTACTGGTGCTCCCACCAAGGCCTTCGGGGATGGTCACCTATATGTTCTGCCGACGGTACTCTGTAAAGTCGTTTTGGGGACTTGTTCGGACAGCAGTTCGTTCATCTGCATCTCGCTCCTCATATTGGAAGATGCAACCGCTTCGAGTAAGCCAATTTCATTCGAAAACCCAACAAACTCGGTCCAGTTAAACATAGGCGCCCACGGAGAACAATTGTTCCGAAGCATCCTCATACCTCTCATACTCCGCGAAGCGTTACGGCTAGCTCTCATTCTGTTTTCACGGTGCCCAGCACACCTGCGCGTCGCTCTACACTATCACGCTATCAATCATCAACAGCCTCCTTTCGTTAAGCTTGGGCTTTTCAGGGTGTGTGGCGTTATCGAATCTCCTTGAGAGACAAAAACATTTTTTGTCATCTCGCATCTCCAACTGTCAAACGGTACCAACCACCGATCAAGAACGATTTCTTAATCGTTAATCATCAGTATGTATATATTTGTTTTATTTTTGTCTTGTATGGCGTGCATGGTTTGTTCGGTCACAAATATTACTACCATTATCGTTGTCTTTACATTAGTTTCTTTCATATTTTATGACAGACTGCGCCATCCCCTTCTCTTTGCATTTTTCAATTAATAAATCCAGCTGAGCCAAATTTAGGTGGGCGGTATGTCAGATTTACATAATCCGAATTTTCCGGTTCTTTTTTGAATTTATATAAAATCGGAGTCGGGGGTTTCATTTTCTTGCCACGGACACCGGAAGACCCCGAAGACGTCTATGTACCTTGCAAACTAGGACCTGGCCTCTTCCTACCATCACGCCAGAGTCCAGGACTTGCTGGCCAGCCACCGATCGAGACAGACCAATTCTTTATTTCTGGCACCAGGCAAAGATACATGGTTTTCAATATTTCGCCCATCGCACACCTGGACGAGGGAAGTGGCCAGTAGACGTCAACAGATAAACACCTAATTTCTATTACCCATGAGACCACCCAGTACTAAGTCTATAATTAAAATATTATATCACAGCTAACACACTAACCCTAATTGCCCCCCCTCCTCGGGAATTAAAATTTGAGCTTAGAGAAATATAAATATTCAGTAATATCCAGAAAGATTTTAATATATCTTTATAAATAATTTTAGTTCGTTCGTTGATTTTTCTAAGCAAAGTAAATCTCTTTTATGGTGTAAAAATGGCTTGATTATTTGGACTTGTTGGTTGATTTTTGTGCCTTTTTTCTTTACGTACTTTCAGTTTTTAGATAACTTAATGTTTAGTATATTTTGAAATTTTGAATTCATATTTCGGTTCAAATTTTTTTGAATAGTTACTGAAGTATTTTCCTATTTAATATTTTATTACCGTCATGTTCTCATTTTCACTTCTTTTTTTTCCAGGTACCGTTTTTTTCTGGGTAATTAAAACAAAAATATGAGTTTATTTTGCCATACAACAAGGCAACAGGTACGTGAGTAATATAAAATATATTTGAAGTAACCACCATTAAATTATTTTGTAATTATATAACAGCTCTGTTAGGGTTTATAACAATTTTAGAAACAATGACCAATAATTTATAATATGTATTCTGACAACAGAGGAATTCTATCATCTGTGGGAATCAAATGACATTTTTCAGGTAAAATGCTATTTTACTTCAAAAAAGTAATTGCATACAAGTAACATCCATACAGTGCAAATAAAGTTTCTGTGATTTCCCTAGTTTTTAAGGTATGAGACAGTATAGACAGCTAAAATTATCAAAGTATAATCATAATAACTGCCTTTTGTAAAATTTATTCAAAGATACTAGAATAAAAGAGTAAGAATAAAGATAGAAGCATTTTTCGAAAAGTAACAATATGATTTTCGGAAAATCAGAGAACTGAAGATCAGATATTTATTATAAGACTAGGCTTTCAAAAATTATTAGAGCAAAAAAGGGAATGCGCATCAAAAGTTTTTATCAGGTAAAAAAGAAAAGTGCCAGAGAGGCCTCATGAGAAATTAATAGTTAACGGACTCATCTTTACAATTGAAAGTTTAAAGTTTACACTCAGAAATCAGCTAGATTCACTAAATTAATCTTAGGAGAATTTGAAACCACCATAGGATTTTGCCAGAACTTTAGCCTTAGTATTCTACAATTTATTTTATTTAAAAAAGCATCTATTAGGAAGTCTATGGGGAAAAATTAAAAGTCTCTCTTGGAGTATACCAGTAAGCCTCCCTAATGGGTAGTTATTTTACTCCGCTACTTAATAATAAGTAGTTATTTTGGTCAAGGATGACATGAATCTTAAGTAGAATCTTAAACGTTTAAAGAAACTTACTGCAGATCAAAATGAGCATAAATCCTGCAAATACGAAACTTAGACGATGATCAGGAAGAAACCAAACAGTAAGTGTGTCAATAATGAACGCCAAATAATTGCAAGTCGAAAAATTGAAAATTATTTGGTATAAACTAGTTCCAACAAATAGAAATGCAAGAGAGGGGTGTACTAAGCCGTTTGATCAAAATCCAGACATTGAATAGTTGCTGAACGGATAGCTCATATGTAAAATTAAATATAACAGGTAACTTTTAAATACCAAAGGTAGTAAAAGGTAAGACACAACACGAATTACTTTTTTTTCTACACAGTAATGCACTACTAACTCACATTTTATTTCTGTTTTAGAGGGTTCGGAAAAAAAAAAAAAAAAAAAAAGACATTGAAAATTAAATTCCACCGAAACACTTAAGGAAGTGGGACTATGAAGTAAAAATAATATTGTTGATCTCTTAACAATTGAAGGCAACCATTGGAAAAATACGGTCAAGGTTGAAAGGCAATGATGGAAGGAAAGGATTCCTCCTCATTGTGCATACGTGCTCTCAGATGATGCCAATAGTGAATAAAATTATATGATCATTTTTAACTAAGTAATAACTTTTGTTGTGACATTATTTATTGTTACTCTGGAGTTAACTAATGTTGCTTCAACTGGTTAAGTGGTAAAATACTTGGCTCATCAACATAACAGAAGCAATTTAGCAACTCTAACCTGTATGAGAATAGATGGGAATACAATGGCTGCATTCACCTCAAGTTGGCATTACACGAGAAAGTTGAATTTGAATTAATGTAATCGCTTCAGAACCCTAATACTAAGATTTTATGATATATACTCTATAGTACAGGTTTATTAAATACAAAGCTATAAACTCTAAAATAATGTCTTTCATTATTGATAATTAGTTTTTTATGTAATGTCCAATTTTTCTGTCATGTAAAATTTTATTATTTCATGAAACTGTTAAATGAGTGAAGCCAATACAAATAAATAATGAGTCCTGTTGTGATATCTTATTACTTGATAAAATTTATTATTTTTTTGTGAAATAAGAATAAGTTTTTTCCTCTCTTAATTTCTCCATCTCTCATTATACGTATATGATCCATATATTTGAATTCGCACATCTATTCTTTATGATTCAGTATATTTTATTTTGAATGAAACCTTTATTTATTTCATATTGTTTAAAAAATAACTGTACTAGAGCCACAATAAAAAATTAAAATTTTAGAAATTCATTGTGTCAATAAAAATAAAAGTTTTATGAAAGCGCTTTTAACATCTAGATTTCTACTAAATTTCGTTTCAAACCAATCATTCCCTGCCAATCAAGCCCAGTTTCAATTTATTTTCTAATCTTGATTGACGTAACTTTATTGAATTATAACAATCATCAGAGGTTTAATTAACTTTACTGAGAAATTCGAAACAAATGAGATAAACCACAGATGAT
>NW_027105652.1:1308463-1309015 GCF_000696795.3 Halyomorpha halys | reverse complement strand
CCGACTAATAAGCCGAATTGAAGTGAAATCTATCGAAAATCAACTTGATAGCGAAGATGCAGAGGAATTTAAAGCAGTGGTCGTCTGCAGAGTAAAAGGAGCATCCTCAATCAGATTCAGGCATATGAAGATACCCCTTAAAGAGTTATCAAGGAAAGATTAAAGAAGACATTTAGAAGAGGAGGATGGGCCCCAGAGGAGGACATGTTTATGATAATCAGGGAGACAAAGAATCTGAAACAGTCTAGTGGGCAGTATGCCGCGGAACCCCTGGCACACTATAACTGAATCGCAGATAAACCTAAGCGAGGTGAAGGAAATAATCAAGGCACAGGGTCGGATGCAATCCCTATCCATGGTACTAAATTCAATTGGCTAAAGAGCTGGGGATGAAGGAAGGATTTCCGAGAAAGCACTCGTTTTGGAAATTGCCCAAGATAGAAACAAGTGCTTGAGCGGTAGAGGCCAGAATGGAAGTAGAAGAGCCAGATAAAATATCAATGGCCAAGAAACATGCCCAACCCTTGGAGAAGGAGAAAACACGGTAACGGT
>NW_027105652.1:1286296-1308077 GCF_000696795.3 Halyomorpha halys | reverse complement strand
GGTCGGCGGGAGGACCGCAAGTGTCACGGTTGTGGAAAAAATGGGCATTTAGTAGAGCATCACCCGCCCACGAGATGGTTCGAATGCAGTATTGAGGAGCATATCGTTAGGCAGTTTCCCTATGTGTATGAAAGAAGAGATGTGGGCCGGAGTGAACCAATAGAGATCAACGCCCAACTAGAGGAAGAGGCGAGAAATAGAATAGAGAAAGAGTTGTCGGCTGAGGGGCGACCGCACGCTGCTGAATTATTACGTAAGAGAAAAGAGCGGTGGTCCGCCTATTATAGAGATAACAGGAGTGAGGTGCCTGATTGGGATCGGCAGTTCCAGCACGACCATGAGCCGTAAACCCTTAAAAAAGCTGTGTATTGGAGAGGACACACCAGATTCAGGAATATCAGTATAAATTAATCACCCTGAATGGGCCTTGTGAAGTAGTGGGGGAGGTGGAGATAGGGTTGGCACGAAAGATGGCAGTGCCTAGGGATTTGAAGGGAATCCGGAGGTTGCTGAGAACTCATTACCGGAGATTTGTGCCAGAAATGGCTGAGTACCTGGCCCCATTCAACAACCTTCTGTAAAAAGGCAGAATCGTGATCATCACTCCGATGGCCTTCAGGACTAGTCCTACCCAAGAGTGGCCACTAGAACTACGTAGGTACTACCTTTTGCTGAAATTTTTAGGTCGTCTCTAAACGACTCAAGACTTTGATGTTTCGTGGTACAGATTGCCTAGTCTCCTCTCCAGCGTTCCTCCCCTTACCCAATTTACATGCATCTACACTTATGGGTCAAAACACTTAAATAATGTTGGTTGTTCAGTAGTTTTACCTACGGAGACCATCCGCTACAGTCTTCCTCCCACCTTCTTAATGTTTTCCTCCTAGTTATATGCAATCGATTTGTCATTTACGGTAGCACATGAAGTAAATGCTCCTCCATTGTGATCTGTAGTGATTCTTACTCGAGCCTCAAGACTATTAAAAATTTCCAAATTTCACACAACACCATGGTTTATTTCATCATAACTTTAATAAAAAAAACACACAAAAAAAGTAGATTTCCTTTCGGTTCTTAGTCATGCAGGTATAACGGGAAACGAACTGGCTGACCCAGCTGCCAAAGAAGCATGCACCCTATTTCCTGTGCCTAATTGCAACTTAGCGCTGTATGATTAGAATAAATCGGTTCTGACCCAATGCAAGGAAGCATGGCGCTTTTTTTTGGTCCAAGGTACCTGAAACAAATAAAAGGAAGACAATACTTGGTGATACTAAACCTCTATCGCCAATTCTCGAAAATCGTCATAACAATCCATCATAACCCGACTAGGATCGTACACACAAGCACATTCTTGAAAGAATAGTGTAATATTATATGACTTTTTGACTTTTTTTTATAATTCCTCAGTTCGATACATGAAATAATCTCAGGTGGAATACATTGCTTCCAGATTATTTCAATAGAATAAGATATGTTGTATTAATAAGTCAATTATTTTAATATCCTCAGTAATGGGATGAAGATTTATTTTGATTTATAAAATGAAATACTTAATTTAAAAATGTACACTAATAATTAATAATACTCATGTATTTTTAATAATTAAAACAAAATTAGTTTTTAGAGATATATATGATTTATAGCATATTTAAATACTAAAATGAATACGTTACAAAAGAAAAACACGACAAAATGAATACTTTAGATTTTAATTCAATAACAAAGTAGTTTTAATAGAAAATACCAATAGTTTACTTTTCGAATAGTCTGCTTATTATGCATGAAATATGATAAACCATTTCACTTGTTTAGTAATTTTTAACAGAATCCTGAATACATAACTTTAATGAACCTCTTCCTGGCCATTTCTGACATATAGAGGTTATCTACACCTCCCAACTCTAATCATGGTGGGGGAAGTTTTCATTTCCTGGGATCACCACAGAAATATAAGTCGCCCCTCCCACCATACTGGATTCGAATCGGCGCCGTAGCAGTCACAAGCCAGTCAAAGTTGGCACTTAGCTACTCGTAATGCAAGTAACGGCCCTCTCCACGCATGCCTGTCTAGGGAGGGCTACTGCTTTCTATTTTGCTACGTGCAGCTCTTTCACATGCTTGTTGATTTTGTCTATCCATCTGGTTTTTGGACTCCAAGGTCTCTTACCAAGTATACTGGCATTAGTTGTTGTGTAGAGGCCTCCGGATGAATTGTTTCGAGCCATATATCCCATCCGTCCATACTCTGTTTTAAAATTCTGAACGTCCGTAGATACTTCTGATTCTGCCATGTTGATATTTTTATATTTGATGCTAAATGTCATAACATCATATAATAAAATATTGCAATCAAAATATTTTTATCTTGCATATTTTGTGAATACAGGACGCCCACATAGAATATTGTGAGCAGTAAGTTATAGTTTTTTTTTTTTCTATGGAGCTTTAACTTAAAATCATTTTTTGAGTCAGTTTTTTTTTCTAGTTCATATAAAGTTGGTGTTTTTGGTCCATTGTTAGAATCGATATTACAGCAATGGTTGAAAACAGGAATGCCCTTCTCTTCCACGAATCTGACTAACATTGATAGAAAATAGAAAAGATGATGACTTTTATTTTCTGTGAAGTATGACGGTGAATACTTCTAACTTCTTAATTTATTTTCAGTTTAAGAACAGCTTATTGATTGATTGAATGTGTGTGAAATGTTTCTAGAAAAACTAGCAGAGCACCCAAAAGGAAGGTGCAACTACAAGCTGTACGTACAGCAATAAATAAACAAACCCGATATTAGTTATAAGTACCAGCAGTGAGCTTATAAGTCTAGATCCGGTCACTAACTGTAAAATATGGTTCAAAACAAGGTAAATTTTTGTGAGATAGAAAATAAGGTACATGAACAATAAAAAGTAAAAATAAGGTTGTTTTGGCCTCTGACTTTACTTTTAATAAGGACTGTGCTTAATCTATAAATATGTTTCTACTAAAAACTATTTTTCATTCTAATAGCTCTATCTTTTATTTAATGTAAATTAAATATAATTTATCAACATGTGTGAAACTACAAATGTAATCCCTGATTCGAATATATATATATATATATATATATGTTTGTTCGATTGAGCTCAATTTTGGAGTAAATTATTTGTTGAATAACATGTCATTGGGGATAGAATCTCTTCCTTTTGTACAACCTGGTATTTCTCTGTGCTCTGTTTGTAACCATATTCGATACAACTCTTACTTGGAATAATATGAACCCTACAGGTATTTGAGTTGAACGTTGAAGGATTTTGTACTGATGTTTCAAAGGCATAAAGGCAGACTCGCTCGTATCTGTTCATGTCAGGAGCATATCGCTTCTCTGTCGAGATTTAGCATCCTATTCGTTGTACTGATTTTACCTTGTTAGAATTGTTGACTTTTCTCAGTAACAGGTGAATAACAGTCAGGAAATTCATAAACTGAAATAATATTTGATTTGGATTGATGAAACATTAAAACGAACGATTTATCCTTTATATGGTTCCTGATAATCGATTTCATTAATACTAATTTATCGGCAAAAAATAGTTTTTCACTAGAGAACGTAAGAAGACTTCTTGTAAAAGTATAAAAAAAAAAACATGTTTTATATCATGCTTTAACTTAGATATTTAGCAATTCGACAATATCGAAACAATGAATTTATTTTTAGTTATTTTCAAAATTTTGAATTTGTTGTAGCAGAGTTGTTCAATAATATTTTATTCAAAAATGTATTTTATTCCGGCTTGATTTTTTATATTAAAAAATCAAAATGAAGAACTCATGAGATCACGATCAAACAAAACATAGGTTTCAAGAGGATGCTACGATTGATCATTAACAAGGATTCAGAGAGCCTTCGTTGAAAACTCAGATTAGAATTTTTTCAAACTACCAATAATTTACCATGCAATATATTGCATATAGTGATTATATATTGGTTATTAGTTAGTAGAAATAACAATTATTTTTTTCAATAAATTGTTTTAAGTTAATGACCAATGAGTTACAATACTGTTCTTTGAATAACTTAATGAAGGTCATGATTTAAGATATTTTAATCATCAAGGTCGGACGGAATTTCTGAAAGTTGATTGATAAAAATTCTAACAAACAATTTATCCTTTATAAGTGTACTGATAATCGATTTCATTAATACTATTTATCGGACAAAAATAGTGTTTCACATGAGAACGTTGTAAAGTCACTCAATTATAACTTGAAAACTACGCCATCCATCGTAAAATTCTTTTGTAGTCGAACGTTTAGTTTATAGATAGGTTTGATCATTCTATACGCTGTGAAATTCGTGGATTTTTTTTGGATTAAAAAAAATCAAGTAATTCCACTTGGATTATATAAAGCGTCTTATGCGAATGTTAAAAATATTTCCTCTATAAATGAATCAATAACTTGTTCTACAGAACATTAATATAGGGTACTAAATTTGGACAGAAGAGGCTGGTTGAGAAAAATTGTAGAATAAAATTTATATAATAATTATCCTTTTCATAGTTATTGATGAATTATCTTATAAAATATCATAGGTAATAAATGATAGATATATTTATTTCGATTCCTTCCCAGTAGGGTAGAGATTAGATAATTTTTCTAGTTAGAAACGGATCTAGTTCAGGTATCTAACCCCCTTTCTCAAACGATCATTTGATTTCTATCATCTCCTTAATTAGAGGAGAATCATGCTAGATCTATGTCTAGATCCCTTCCCACCAAATTTATTTCAATCATTCCCACTTTTTACTCCAGTGGACTACAGAGGCTAGCTGCATCGAGGTAAATGGATCTTTTCTGTCGGTCTAATCCCTCACGTAGTATTAGTTAAGATTATGTAAGTAAGTACGTATTATGTAAGTATTAGTTAAGATTTCAAAAATGGCCTCGAAAATGGACGTAAGAAAAGAATGGAACATTTAGACACTGATAAAAAATAGTTTAGTTAAGAACAGTTCCTCGTGCAGGAAATGCCAATAAATTATTGGCAATCTGAATATCATTGAAGTAAAAAAAGAAAGAAATTTGAGAATATGGATTTAAAAGTCATCAATATCCTTTTAAGAGAATATGCTATATTCTGGAGTAACTTAGAGAAACTTAGTCGGCCTTACAAAAATAGCCAAAGCTGGAGTCCGTGTGACACCTGAAATATTCAGTAAACAAGAAAATTGTGAGCCTATATTTTAACATATTACAATACAAAATTTTGGTAAACCAACTGATGAATGAATCATGGAGAAGGAAGGGTAAGATAAATGCAGATAAGGGAGGGAATATTGAACGGTGATTTTAATGCAAGGTCTCTGTGTGATTGGTCATTGGTGACTTATTGGACTCCATGTTCAGCCTGATGATCATTACGATTACGCATTACGATATCAGGGTCTTTGTTAGATATTTCAGCGTGTCGAGGAACTTTTTTCTTCGGAATGTATAAGAAAAGAGAATCTAGAATGAAAATGTTCAACGCTTGATTGATCTTTGTCTGGTAAACAATATTTTAATTGGCAATTCCTTTTATCCACACAAAAAGTATATGAACATTCACGGAATGCTTATCATCTACTTCTAATAGTTTATATTATGATGATAAGAAGCAATCGACATTAGAATATCAGTGTCAGTATGTGTGTCAGTGTCAGTGTATTTGTTAGATATTTAACTCAAAGCCTAAAATTCACCAAGGCCAATAGGTATAATTCTAGAAGTTATCAACTTTTACGAGCCTTATTTAAAATCCAAATTCATAAACCTAAAGTGTAAGTTGCCGGGGCTCTACCCTTAGGTCGAATTCGAACTTAGTCTACTTCTGGCCCGAAAATAATTAGTGCCCGCGATTGGTCTCAAATAAGTTTCTCAGTAGCATGAAATATGAGCCAAAAGTTGTTATGTGATATAGCTGAGGATATTTCTTTAGCAGTTGGTTTGTTAGTGACCCATACCATTTTCCTTACCTAGTATACATCCGGACAAGGTATCTCAACGTCCTTACACATTTGGTAGTTTTTAGTCAATTGAACTCCTAAAAACGGTATTCATAGTAAATATGGATTAAAGAGAATATTAGGGATAATGCATTATCTAAAATATGTTTCTCTAGAAATAAAACTGGCCATTGAAGAGCCATTTAGGAATATCGCCATCCCAAAACTATGGACTGCATTTACTTGCTGAAATGATTTCGCGGGGTGATGAATGTCCCGAGATTGCCGTCCTGACAGGCCACTAACTAAGTTGAGAGCGAGTTGGACCGATACAAGGGGAAGAAGCGATATAAGTGAGAAGTGGTAAGTTGCGGCCAGCTGTAATTCGATTTGGGTGGGAGGAACTGGGGGCTGAGGAACGATCCAGTTAGAGCTGCTAATGGGTTAACTGCCACCGACTCTTGTCAAAACTATAGTGGCCACATTTCCTCACTTATTGGCTCCCAAATCACTTTTATTGCCTAAATCGTCTTTACCTTTTCTTTTGAGGAAAGTGTTATAATATCAGTACAAAACGCATATTGGGAATCTTTGGATTGTAACACTAAAAATAAACGCCACATTCCGTCCTCGAAATTGAGTTTTTAATACGTTTGAGAAAGTTTTACGTCTTTAGGGTAACGCCTATACAAATATAATTATTTAAAAGAAGATGACAGTATACGACAAGAAAATTAAGTAAAAATCATAAATATAAATTAATATAAAAGCGAAAACTACGCTTGGCATATTATTTACATTTCCCACCAATAAAAACTTTGCTACACATTTAAAGTTATCAAACAGTAACAGAAGATAGGTATTCAGACCTGAGTTTGAGGTTTTGGCTTTCAAACACAAAAAAGCAATTTTGAATCCAATTCTGTGGGTGCTGCTATGATTTTATAAAGATAATTTGGGCTAATTGTATTCAGTTTGGCCATGTTATCTTGTTACGTGGAACAACTTGACAAAAAATTATTGAAATCCTCCAATGCCACTTTTCATTTATTTGGCACATGAATTTCAATTATTGCCCATATAATACATCAATCCGTAAAATATCCCTTCAAGTACAGAAAAATTAAATGTTTTTCTTCTAGCATTAAATTTCGCTTTAGTATTTCCTAACAGATAAATCTAATTCTGAAAACGTTTTAGTATCTAATGAGTTAAATATCTAAAATACTATTTCATAACTAACTAGTTAACGTTTCGCTGGTAACTTTTCCTCGGATACATCAGACCTATTTGTATTCATCACTTTTTGACATGATCCACTTTTCTGATCCATATGAAATGATTAAACTGTGTGACTGAACACTTAAGTGTTCTTAATAGATGCACCCAGGTTTTTATTAATGATGTGTGACACTTAAGGAAATAGACACCAACGGCCAAAGGTTCCAGAACCGTACTACTGACCTGTGGAGTGGTACTTTTCCCCGCAATAAATAAATAAATAGCATATGCGAAATCATCGCGAAGATGATCACCACGTATTTCCGAGATATTGAGATCTGTAGCAGCAGTATAAGATTCGAGACGGCTAAAACAGTAGGTTTTGAGATTTTTAGCGGCTGGGAATCTTGAACATCTCGGTAAACCAAGTAAACTCTGAGTGTGAAAAAAAACCGAACCTCCACACACTACAGAATATCCTAACATTCCCGAAGTTCATCAGAAATGAACATATAAAATTCTTCGTCGATTCACTAAAATTCTTGACCAGTCCCATCTTCCAAACACTGTCCTCAGCGCCGTCAAGGTAGTGGGGAGAGAAAGAGGTATCTAATGGAATCATAGTAATTGCATAGAGACAAAAACATTAGATTTTAGTTTTACTCTAGTGTTGGGATAGTTTTTAAGTAATGAAAAACAGAATAATAAAGTGCGTCTCACCATTTTTATTAATTTTCCTCTTAAGACCAAATTTAATTTATACCAAATTTTAAGATATTGCCACAAACCATAATACTTTAAAATGAAATGTGGTTCTGCTTCTGAAAAAGGAAACAAGACAAGTTGAAACAAGTATATTGTTTATATATAATTGTATTGTTTATAAATGTACATATTATTTCCTTTTTATTTGAGATTAAGCATAAGCTAAATTAGTATAATGTCATATTTGTTATTAGATTTGAAATTTTGATGGTTTTAACTATTTCAGAAATCTATTCCAAGATAAATTTACATGGGTCAATAGTTAAACTTAATCTAATACCTTGTTTCCAGTTTTTTTATGAATTAAAGGATATCCTATTCTTATTCTCAAATAAAACAAGAAGTTCATTGAAATTAAAAACCAACACATCTGAAAATATAATTAATTTTATTTAGATAATTTATATTTTTGAAATAGTGTAATATATTTATCATTCATTTTTTCATTGTTGTGAAAAAAATAGGTTTTTTATACTATTAAATTATATTATGAAATTTAATTGTTTTTACAAATATTTTAATGGTATACATTGTAAGGGCATTATGGATGATAACTTTGGTGGTTGCTTCCCTAACCGTATTGTTGTTATAGAATATACCGTATTATACCTGCGCAGGTATTTGCCAGGTATATTTGGAGCTACTTGGTAACTGCAACAGAGTGGAGATCTGCACTATCATTATTTTCTTTTTAATTTTTAAAAATAATAATTTATTTTAATATAATTTTTTGCTAAACTATAGTCGCCATTCTCCAAGATACTATAGATGACCTACTGAGGGAATAGACGAAAGTTTGCAATGATTCTATTTTATTGCATTACTAATTTTTGATTTATATACAACTAGAGCTTATGCTCAATTATCCCAGGAACGTCTGATATATATCTTATACATATAAAAAAATGCTTATAAAATAAACCGTTCAATTCTTTTTGGATAATTTATTTGTTAATAACTTTGGGTTTTTAATTAAATTGTCCGTGCATCATCACAATTATTGTTTTAAATGTTTAAGTACAAATTTGATCCTCAGAAAAATTATATAATAATTATATGCTGTAACTGTGAGATACACGCAAACGATCTTGCCTAACAAGGACCCGCGAAAATCGGAAGATCAAATATATTTAGTATTGTTTGAGTGAAAATTTAATTTATCAATCAATTTCTTTAATTAACTTTTAATTATCCATTACAACGTTTCGGGATCATCACCACATCATCAGGCCTACTACAATTCACACATCCTTACAAGTCAGGGCTCACTCCTCTAACCTCCCAAAAAACTTGTGGGGTTATTCCCCCTCTTCACCCTCAAAGATTTACCTCCCCCCCCATTTGAAGCATGTAATAATAACTTTTCTCCTTAGCTGTGGCAAATTTCGAATTTAGTTGAACCAAGAAGTCATCAGGCAATAGTTAACAATCAAATGAAAAATTAATACATTTATATTTAAATTCAGTAATAAGTAATCCAAACCATTTTTTTTAGAAAAAATAATTTTTCTTTTGGTAAGAGTAATATAATTTCTACCTGAAAAGTCGAAAAAATCTTTCACAAAGCAAGTTATTTTACCTTCAATGTTCAAATTGAACGACCCATTTGTATGAAGTAGGAATAATAAAGGCCCTAGCACTGTACTCTATAAAATAAAGACAACTAGGCACTTGAAATATATTTATTATATTAGACTGCATAAAAGAACACAATAAATTTTTAATTACATAGGAATAAAAGCAGAAAATAAGATAAAGAAAACGAAAATCATGAATTTGATTGATAGTTGTATAACTTTGAAAAATAGACGTAAAACATATTCACAATTGTCTCCTTTCATGAGCTTTTCAATAGCTTTATCCTGAGAGGAGTTTTTGTTTCGAAAAATTTTAATTATACCTTTATTGGAAATGTCAGAATAGAATAGTTCTGATAAAAGGACTATCAAATTTGTTTTCCACTCATCACCCATACTCGATCTTTTTTTTTTTTTTTAAATATTTATTTATTGCTATTTACAACTGTACATTATAATACATTTAGTACATTTGATCTAAGTTAAATTGGAGTGTTACAGGCAAGTAGAGAAACTACCCATTATTATTAGCACTCTAATGACATTTTACATTAGCTGGTCTCGTGGCCATCTTCTTTTCAGACGCCTCGGAGGATTGTCAGGAATGGAAGAGGATGCAAGATTAGAAACTAGGGGGTTTGAGTGGTTAGAGAGTTTATAATGGAAGGAGTTCGGGCTAGATCGGTTCCATAGGGAACATTAAGGTCTTTATGTATGATTTTATTTGTGACAAAGTAAGGAGCATTGACGATTTTACGAAGGATTTTGGACTGTAAGGATTGAATACGAGAGGAATTTGAAGGTTTAGGAATTAGGAAATTGAAGGCCCCAAAGCTCAACACCATATGTCCAGATTGGCCTTATTACAGTCATGTAGATCAGTCTTTTGTAATGTGTTGGAAGTTGGAACGGAAGACCGTTTATCTAGTAAGTGATGTAACAGTCGAAATCGACGTGCAGTTTCCTGTCTTTTCAGTCTTGTGTGAGAATTCCAGGTTAATCGTTTGTCTATATGTAGTCCAAGGTAACGGATCTGTTCGACAGGGGTAAGAGTAACATTATTAAATGAAACTGTAGGGCAGTCAGTAGGTTTACGACGAAGGGTAAATTGATGGGATTTGTTGAAATTTATCTTAATCCTCAAATTACGACACCATTTTTCAAGGGCTGTGATATAGGATTGGAAAGCTTGGGATACAATCAATTATTAACTACGAGCACACATGTGTCATCGGTATACGTGGTGAGAATAGTGTAATGATTGGTTGGAATGTCAGCTGTATAGATGGTGTAGAGGATGGGATCCTTGAAGAACACCATCGGACTGAGAATAGAGGGATGAATAGGAACCATTGTGGTTTACTTGGAAAAATCTATCAATAAGAAAGGAACGAATGATGAGAAAGTATGTAGGAGATAGGAATGTACGGAATGTGTAAAGCAGTCCCGAGATCAAAAGCCTGTTCTACATTGAAAAAGACTCCCGCGCAGTACATTCTGCGCTCCAAAGAAGACGAGACTACGTCCACTACATGATGATATTGCTGGATAGTAGAGTGGGATGTTCGAAATCCAAACTGGTGATCAGGAATTATATGATTGGAATCCAAGATGGGTTATAGGCGTTGAGTTTTTCAAGGATTTTGCCCATGATCGGTAATAGAGATATAGGGCGATAGGATGATGGATATTCTGGAGGCTTTTGGGGTTTGGGGATCATTTTAACTATAGATAATTTCAAGGGGTCAGGAAAATATGTGTAACGGAGTACGGTGTTATATATGTAAGTGAGGAATAGGATGGCTTTCCGAGGAGGAAAAAAGCTCTTTCTAATGAAAAAAAGGAGCTTAAAATATAAGTATATTTTGTTATTTGTAAAATGTTGAAGTGATATTAGTTTGAACCGTTTTAGAGGGAGTTATCTAATTGAAAATGTTTAGGACTATTAAGGAATTACAATTCCCCAAAATAAAGATTATTCATTTTGTAATTTTCATGTCCTGTAAATATAACACCTAAGATTGGTTTTTTTAGTAACTTAATTTTATTATCTATTTTATGCGCAGTATTTGCTGATTTCACGAACATTGTGAAGATCAGATGTTTTCTGACAGTCTACAAAAAATTTATAAAAAAAATTAATTATGACAAAAATATATAAAAATAATCTTATTTAGACTTAAATTTAATTAAAAAATGAAGAAAACTAATGCTTTTAAATGAGTCACCATTTCGTTAGGGGAGATTATAGGAACACGACCCTAGGACATTAGTGTTAATGGCGAATTGAATATCGTCGAGTTAGGCCATAGTTTCGTCTGTCGGGCGCATCTGCTGGCTGAATTATTGTTCTGAGTGTGAGGGAGATCCAGGTGCACTCGTCCCACCAAGGGTCTGTGCTTTGTTCAGAATTGTGGTCTTCTAACCAAAATCATTTGTCTATGTTTGCTAGGTGATTAGTTCTCAGCCGAAGAAGAATTACTAAAGCACCTGAATTGAAACAATAATATTATAATTTTCAGGTATCCTGCGTTCAAATAACCAAGTCTTGCAAAGTGATGTGTGTATATTTGGTCTGCCTTGTACAAAAACAAAGTCGTTCGAAACCGAAATTACACATTTAAGGCAGGTATATGACTAGGATGTGACAGTAACTTTTTCGACAAAATCAACCAACCTGAAGTGGCATTTTACAAAATCAATTTGTCACAAACTTGTGTATTAGAAAAGTTATGGCTTGAAAAGTTAAGGCTAGTCGTACTGCTAGCCCTAATCCTAACTTCTCATGTAAATAAACACAAAGAATATATATAAGAAGAATTAAGAGCCAATATAAATCAGTTGATATCTTGAATATGTACGTTTCGCTGTCTGCCCCTTTTTCATCTTTATTTTTGTATTTTTGAACCTATTTAGGTTACCATTCAGAGTTATGTATTCACCAAATATCTTCACTTTTATATTGGTTTGAAAAACAAAATATAGGAAATCAACATTTTGCTTATGACATCAGCTTATCTGAGAAACTATTAGATGTTCCATATTTAGAAGGGGATGAAGCCTTAGCATTATGAAGAAATTACACGTCATCCGTCTATGAAAATGGATGGTATGAAAGTCTTTAATCACTCCTTGCTAGTGGGATTCTTAAAAAGATTTCAATCCGTTCCAGCAATGTTGTGTAATCTCCACCACTCGTAATCCCCCATCTTTGTTAGCAGAACTTTTCGGATGGAAATGTAGAGAAGAGAAGAGGGCATTTAAAAACTTAGGTGGTATCATGGGAAATGTATTTCTGATATACTTGGTTATTTTAGCTAATGATAAAAGGAAAGAATACAAGGATGTTGGAAAGGGCGACGAGCAGAAATTGTGTTCGGATAACGAGTCGGATGAGTCAACCGAGGATATCTAAAAAATACGGCACAGAACCAGCTCGGCTGACAGATTTATTTTGTGTCAGTACTAACCCTAATTTCGTATGAGTCAAAAACTAAGAGGTATAAAATAACTGCATTTTTAGTTTATATAGTTGAATTTCGGAACTCATCTGCACAACGTGCTGTACAGAATAAGCTTGACAGACAGGTTTCTTTTGTGTCAGTACCGACCTTAGTTTCATATGAGTCAAGAGCCAACAGGTGTCAAATAACTGCATTTTTTGAGTTTTTGTTACGTTTTGGAAATACCACCATTTTCAATCTCCTCTGAAATGAATTGGCAGACTCGTTAATTTTGACTCCCAACTGTATGTAGTTTACATTAATGAATTCAAAAATGGGGGGTGAAATGTTCTCTTGGACTCTTCTTCTATGACCTCTTAATACTCTTGGTCACAACGGCTTCATAATAAAGCTGGTAAAGGTACTACTTCCACAAGTAATGATGTATATGTAAAACTTACAAGACAGAAAATTGAAAAAAAAAAATCCATCTACAGAAGCCGGTGAATAATTCTAATTAACTTACAAAACTCACAGCCACATCTATTTTAGGTAACTATAGAGTATTTGGAAAACCTGCTCTAGAAAAGCTTATCTTAGCCTTTGGTTGAATGTTAACTACTTTATTTTAGCCGTTGTGATAAAAATATTTTAATATCTATTAAAAATATATAAATATCTGAAACATGTTTTTAACTCTTTCCAGAGTACCCTGCTGTATTTCATTACAAAGGGCTTTCCAGTTAGAATCCTTTAATAAACAAAGCTATTGTTCTGAAGAGCATGTTCAAAAAATATTATTTTTCTATTTCATTGGATCTGTACAGTTATTGGTTTCCGAGAAGTGAATTCGATCTTCCTTTTCACTGGCTCGTTTTTAACTTAAATTGAACAATTATGTTTTGGATAACTGATCGTATATTTCACCAACTTTAATTAAAAACATATTTTATTCGGGAAGGTATCGTTTAATCTCTCCTGCAATTGAATCCTCAACTTTTGTACCTACGATTTTAACAATGTATATTGGTTTAAACCAAAAGTCCAATGACAGTGTAAAAGAACTCGACAGCTAAACTAAATTCGATTTTTTTTTTTTTGCAACTAAAACGGAAAATGCACTGTGAACAGTTATTTAAATTCTGAGTGCACGAGTGAAAGCTTATGTATGAGCGTTAAAAACAGTTTTGAATTTTAGGATTGGGATGGGCTGGAATAGCTGTATCGTATTAGTTATTATTCAAATAATTAAATAATAACCCTCTCTCGCACAAGATTGCTAATGGAAATTATTGTCCATGGCAAACATCAGTCTTCATTTGTCAAAAGTTACAGTTCATGTCCGTATTTAATGAAAGTTAAATACACATTACAGAATGTGATTTCTAATTGGCGACGATGAAGCCAAACGAAATTAATGTTAATAAATGTTTGTAAGCAAACGAAGATGATATGCATATAATAATAATATTTGTGACTCCGACAAGCAGCATCAATTCTAAATCAGCCGTTTACCTTTTCTGTTGTATTTTATACAATATTTTTCTGTTAAACGTATTGTAAACACATTACAAGCGGGAGCGGGTGTTTTTACCCGTTTGCCACTGACAATTGGGACAGGTTTTAAATAAAGTATTGTAATTGTATATTCCTCTGCTACGCAACATAGTAGTGATGCCGTGTCGCCCGTAGAAAAAGTGTTCAACAAAATACTCTAATCTACGTTTTGGTCTAACCTTTACCTGTTCGGCGCTAACTACCTTCCTAATGACTCATACCTTATCAGAAATCGTTTATATTCCGATTACGTTCATCACGGTATTAGTCATTAAGTTATATGTATTGTTTGGCATCAAAATGCACCTATCAAGTAATTTTTTCCTTAGATATATTTTATTCTCAAAAAAGAAAGCACAATAATCTTCTAAATTTTAAGTTACTGAAGGTTGTTAATTCCAGATCAATTTAACAAAGTTTTGGACTTTTCCCTTTCAGATTTTCCTACAGTTTGGAATAGTTGATCTATTAATATTGATAAGAACAAATTGTTCAATTTTTCTGGGATATGTCCTCTCGTTTTTCAGTAATCCAGTTGTAAGGGTCTAATAAATGATCTAAAACAACAAGAATGACAGATTTTATAATTCCAGTAGAAACTTTCTTAATATAGCTAGAGATTTAGTATCGGAGCCATTTTAGAGTATATTCCATGCCCTTTCATGTGATATACAACATTCAGGATAAGATAACGTTTTCTAAAAACTCATATAAAATTTTAATATATGTTATCTGATAAAATAATATTTTAAAATTCTAAAATTTATTTCTTGAAAATTTAGTGTTGTGAATCTCTGGGTACTACATAAATTTGGGATGGATATTTCTTTATTGTTAAACAAATAAACACTCTCATAAATTTTTCCTATTCATATTAATTATTAAAGCACTGCAAATGGTAAGGTTTTCATAAAAATAATCATAAGCTAGACATGAATTATTATCGTTCAGTTAAGAAACCTTAGTTTTTGACACTTTTCGAATGAATCTGATTCCATTGAAAAGTTTTAAACCCATCTTTTTGATGCAGTATTGGAAATTAATGGATTGGTGCATTCCTTTTATAGACAATGCTTTATCAAGAAACATTTTTATTTTTTATGTGATGAACAAGCAAAGTTTGTGTTGGTAATGTTTTCTGCTGTCTACAGAACATTTTGAACTGGAGTTTGAATCTTACTTTGATGAGGTCTTAGCAAGGTGGCACTTTTTACAGACTACCAACTCAGACACAAGTACCATAGCCATTTGTTGCCCCCAACTACCCCTAACCACTCTGTTTCTGCATACGTTCTGGACTGAATACGCAAATATGATTCGCTGACAATAAGTAAGTTTGCAACTGCCCACGGGTAATATGTAGCGTTTATTTTCATTTAAATTTTTGATTATTCTACTTATTTTAGATCCCATATGTATTTTATATATTGAACATGCAAATATATTCTCACTTATAATCTATAAATAGGGTCACTATAAATTAGTTGCGAACTGAATATTTTGAAGCAGAAAATAACAAGCTTTTAAATTTTTTTATAAAATAAATTGTGTTCATTGTTCACATGTTGATCAATCTGTGAATTTCTTTCGTTCGAAATATATTATGAGCTATAGTTGCAATAAATACTTTCCCGTTTTTTTTTTTTTTTAAATTTTTAATTGGATAATTTAAAATAATAAAATGAAAACCATCTAAAAAAGAATACATATACATTAAATAAAAGAATAACTCAATAAATCTGATAACTTATAACGACTTAATAGTAATGTTAAATAAACGAAGAAATTAATTATTATTATTTTTCTTCATCTAAATAAATCAAAATAATAAATTTTTTTTAGAACTGAACTGAGCTCATGAGGGTAACGAAATAAAAAAATGTCTTTTATTTCACACTTGGGGACTAAGAGATGGGTGCCTCCACCGGGTAAATTATTATTGATGTTTTCATGGAGGAAGCACTAAGAATGAAGACTTCCGTCACCCGTCTTGTGCTCATGGAGGACTTAGGGCGGACTTAGCTGTTTAGGCCTGACTGATAAGTACCGCATTGTATAAATGACGTAATACGAACCCTAACAACATTCCAATGTACATTCATTGAGAAAATACATTCCTTATTGACGTTATATTACGAATGTTATAAAATATCTATGATAGATGTTGTTGGCCGCACTAAAACACTTACTTTTGGCATTTTGAAAATAATAAATATTACTACCCGTACGCAACAAACTAAACTTGAGTGCAATGTTTAAAACGTACACAACGGAGAAGTGGAATTGAAGGAAGTAAAAAAAAAATCCCTACCTATTGTTCGAAGTGCATTGTTGAATACAGGGAAATATATTGTTTGTTATATTACTAATTGAATGCATTCTAACTTTCGATACTAAACTGGAACTTCGCCTTCATTTTAATTTATTTTTTCTCTTTTATTAAAAAAAAAACTGAACTAGTCCAAATATATCATTTATCGTCAAATTTGCAAAATTAAACCTGGTTAATTGCTTATGGGTACACTGATTCGTAAGGATTTTTATCAGCGGCTTGAAAAAAACAACAACACATAAACAAAATGTCCTTACGATATAAGAAAAACAAATATTTTAGAAGAAGCAAGTCTCTATCTCGTGCATAAAGCCCTTTAACTTGCTCCTGTCGCTACAACTGTTAACCAGTGTAATTTACTGTTCTAGTGCGCGTAAAACTATGAAATTATGAAATGATATTTATGAAATCCATGAAAATGATAATCGATATGGCTTACTTTACAGGATGCCATCGATATGATTATCATGGCTTACTTCACAGAACACCTTCGATAAAGAAAATAAAACTATCATTCAAATATGTGGCCATCTAAGCTGAAACTATCCTTTCATACTAATTAAGAATATTTTACTTTAAAATTAACAGTAATTTGCAATAAATTCCGTTTTAACTTAAAAAAAAGAAAAAAAAAAGTGAATAATAATTCGTTCTGGACTTCCTGGCCCCCAGCCTAGTATAATCACGCCACCCCAAACATTCGTATGACAAATATGCCAGAGTAATTCATGCTTGTGGAAGGGAGGGTGTGGGCAAACTAGGGGTTCTTCATTACCTAGGGTGTCCCTCCACGCTGGGATGTACAGCCATTCAATTATTCAGTGTCAGAGAGGTTTCAGTATCCAACTATTTTTTTTTTCAATCTATTGAGAATTCTTTTTTTCACAAATAAATAAGTAATAAAAATATCCACCCATACACGTTCTTTCTTAAATCACATAAATACCAAATAAAATAAAGAAAAATGCTCAGAAAACCTAATTCCACATTTAGAAAGACCAAATTTAAGTCTATCAAAATAATTACAAGGACAAGAAAAGATATTTGTTAAATTAGTTATTTAATTTAGTACTACAAGAAGATTTAAAAAGCCAATCTGAGATGCGAAGACGAATATCAATTTTGACGCTGTATGGAGAAAACTTTGTCAATATTGAGATCTTTTTGTCAAGACGTTTTTCAATTAAGCCACGTTTTCAAAATTTCTCAATTTGACTAATTTTTAACTTAAGTCTTCTCTTCCAGTTTTTTATATGCTTAAAGGAAAGAAATTGGGGAGTAGGGGGCGGGGAACTAATTGTACTTTTATAGCACCTTCGTAAATTATAAAAGGTTCTAAATCTAGTGTAGCATCCACAGTTGAGTCAAATTATACCTTTAGGAGTATCTCAAAGGTGATTAAAATGGGGTATAATTAAATCATGGTTTTAATTTTAGTGTTAGTTTGATACGAAAAGAAAGTCAGCACCATCTCACAGTCAACAAAAATAAGGAAATGGTATTATGAAGACCTCCTTGAAATGCAATTAAGCAGTATAAGGATCTTTTCTGAACAAAATAATCTCACAAAAGTATATAAGGGGCTGTGATAAAATGAACCGCAATATATTATTTAATAATGGTTTTCACCGTGAATAGACATAATTTAAAGAGAAAATTAGATTACGCTTTCTTGTTGTATGATGAATTATAGCATCTACTTAAGATCTAAATATGCTTTATCCGAATATCATAATTTCATCATCTTGAAATTTGTAATGAATCTAATAAATAAATTCCGGAATAGCGTAGTTAAGACAAATAATGAAATGGTGTTTTTGAGATCTATGAGTCAAATTGGCAAAAATAATTTTTTAATTGTCATGTTATATTTTTCTATAATCTTTAAAATCAGTTATGAAACATTCCTGACTGTTCCTTTCGAGTACTTGCACAGAATGTTTTCCACTGTTATCCTTTTAAGGCCGGTGTTCACGACAGTTTCTCAGACCCTATCCAATACATTCTATTTACTGCAGATATTTTTATTTATTCTGAAACCTTCCTGCCAACGTTTGCTGATGATACCGCCATCCTTTCATCTAATCCAGATCCTCATAGAAGCATCCGCAAACATACAAAGGCCCCTCTCCCTGATCGAAGATTGGAGTTAAATTGGGGAATAAAACGAATCCTTTACATACAATACAAACCATTTTCAGCCTTCGACGAAGATCCTGTCCACCAGTTCATTTTAATTAAATATCAATTACATTCCCAGACACAGTCCGGTGTCTTGGTATCTTACTAGACAGAAGACTAACTTGGAGTCAATATACTCGACTTAAAATACAAGAACTTAGGCAAAAAGTTTAACAATTATACAGACACCCAAATAGAAAATCACAGCTGTCAGTCAACAACGAATTATTATTTTACAAGACAAAAATAAAACTTGTACTTATGGACAAGTATTGTTGGGGACAGAAAAAACTTTAACATCAAACGCGATCAATTCTTTCATTCCGATGTCCTTCGAACACTAGTCGATGCTTGCTTGCTACTATGTTACCAATAATACCCTACATCATGATCTTAATATCCTATTTGTCTCCTACCTCATTAAATCCAAATTCAGAGAGACTCACTCATCATCCTCATCATCCTAGTGCTGTTCCATTCTAGCTATATCCCTCCTTACAATGCTCCTCGAAGGTTGAAACGGTAGTGGCCCAGAGACTTTGTAAATAATTATTTTTGGGTTCTGGCAATGACCAGTCCTAAGCATTTAGGCAAGAACCCTCAGTCATCGGCCACTGTCTTTTGTAACAGTTCAGGGAGAAGCACCGCAAGGAACATGCGGACTCCTGCTTTATCCTTCACTAGGAGAAGCTCGGTTCGGATTTCTCCAGGCTGAATGTAAATAAAAACAAATGTGCATAAGATGTTATTTTATCACTGTTTTATTGTTATGATTTTTTTCTTGTATGATACGATATATAAATTTTTAAGTACATATTATTTTGTTATTATTTAATCTACATATATATATATATATATATCTGTAAATATGGTGTGAATGAGTTCTATTTATAATATATGAAGAATATGACAGAAAGTAGTAAATACCACAGGATAAAAAAAAAAAAAATGAATTTGTATAAAACATCCCTTTTGCACAAGTGGTTGTAAATCTGCGAGTATTTTTATTATCCAAAAATGGAAAAATTCTGCTATTTCCTCAATCCAAAAATTGATGTTTTAAAAACTACTCATGTAAAATATATTTTCGTAATGTGTTTAGCTAGTATAAATATTTTAAAAATCTGAGACCAAAAGGTTCTGGCCACTGGTTTCATACGGAATGGACCTATTCTTTCTATCTGAGAGAAAATTATTTATTAGTTAGAAACTGATGATATCTCGGTTTCATTATTCTGGCGGACATTTCAAAACATGTGGAAGTCACAAACGCCCAGTTACTCAAAGGAAGATTAAATTTCACTCTTGTATGTTGGATAGTATGTAGTTGACAGGACTTCCTTTGATATTGGTTTTTATGGTTCAATTGTAGTATTATGCAATGTTTTATTTGTAACTGTCGCATGCATATAAATTAATAAATAAAGGACAAAATAATGAACTGCCTCGACTAACTAACCTACTCTTCTTAGATAAGCAATCTAACAGGGAAGAGAGATTTAATAAAGCTGGAGCAGGCGGTAGACTATAATGGCCATATATAGAGGCGACACTAGGGCAGTATTAGGAAGATGCAAAGTCCACAGTGAGGTAATAAAGGCCAATGGAAACACCAGAACTGGCCGACACTTGTGTCCAATTCCGATTTCTTCGGCTTAATGGGAAATTTACCACTAAATAGAAAATAACGAGAGATACTTTCAAGTTATTGGTGGTTAATTATATGGTATAAGTGCATTGTGTATTTTTATTAATTAAATTAATATACATTTTGTTGAATATCTAGTTATAGTACATAAATTTAACTTAGTTATTTTGCACTAGATTAATAAATGTGATGAAATAGAAATACAAACTTTTGCGTTCATAATAATGTATCGGTTTTGAGAAAAAAGTCAGACAAACACCATACTCCAGCATAACGTCTCTCAATGATTTAGTATTTTTATTTGTTTATATTCATTCATTTTCTTCTGTCCTACATCCCTTAAAAAACGTCCCGATATCCTTGGTATATTTGTTACTTCCCAAATACCCACCTCACAATCTAAAATTCAATCTTTAGATGACCTCTCTTCAGATCATAGCCCTGTTCTACTTCACATCCATTCAAATCCTATTCCTAGACCCTCTCCTCCTTCAATGGTTACAGGACAGGTAAACTTGAAAAATTTTCGGACTGATCTAGAAAACGTGCTTGACTTAAAAATTCCACTAAAAACAAAAGAACAGATCGACTCTGCTATCGAAATACTTTCTAGATCGATAGGAACTACTATCACTAACAATAATTCACCAATGAACGTAAAATGTTTTAGAGAAAACATCTTAACTCGTCACATACAAGCATTATTAACAGAAAAACGCCGGGCAAGAACGAGGTTGCACAGAACAAGATATCCCTCGGACAAAACTCATTACAATACATTGGCTAACAGTCTAAAAGCAGAAATTAGAAAACACAAAATACAAAATTTCCAGAACTTAACAGAAAACTTAAATACCGCTGACAAATCATTATGCAGAACTACTAAAATACAAATCCTTCAATCATCCACTTCTCACTGAAAATAAGACTTGGACACGATCAGATGAAGAAAAAACTCACCCTCCTGTCCTACAGTATCCTTTCTGAATACTCCACTGACGCCTGTTGAACAGATTCGATACTTAGGACTCCATCTTGACAAGAGACTTACTTGGAATCCACACACAAGACTGAAACGACAAGAAACT